>NC_139228.1:88064959-88257144 GCF_055691185.1 Crinia signifera | reverse complement strand
TGGCAGTTTGCGGCCATATTTTAATACGGCCGCTTAGTAAATTAGTAATCACCATTCTTTTGAATGGTGATTCCTATTCGTATTTCCCAATGGCATATACATTCGTATTTGTAAATACAAATACGAATGTGCCATAAATACGAATACGAAAATGTGTATTTTTGGCATAGTAAATGCCAAAAATACGAATATGCCTAAAAATTTCATATTTTACTATGCAAATAAAAATTTTTTAGGCGCATTTGCCTTAGTAAATTTCCCCCTCTATGTTGAGAAAACAGGTTGTGCTTCATGCAAATAGAAGTTAATTGAAAGCTGTAGTAAAATAGTTCCCCAAACCTTACCTAAAATTGATATTATGGCTTCCCTGACTCATTTTGAGTTTAAAAAGAACGAAATATGCTATACTAGTTAAAAGCCCGTCAATATGGCCACTTCTGCAATTTACTTTCACTTTGAGCTGTGACAGTTTTAAGCCCACAATCTCTCCACCTCACCCCCAGTCCCTATCTGCTCCTACCTCCAATCTCTGTCTTCACAGCTCCCTCTCTCCATATCCAGCAAGATTGAAACAGACCGGTGTCCCTGCAAAAATTGCTTTCACTTTCTATTGTGACATCTTTTAGCACTCAAAGGAGTAATTTGGTCCTTCTAGTGGGCAGTGGAGGAGTAGTTAGCCTTTTATATATAGATTGTTTCATCAACAGCATCACCAACACCACCGCTCTACAATAGGATCCACTATCCATGTCGGATATTGGGCCCAATTAGGGCGCGCTCGCTATGCTGCATATATTTGCTGCTAACGAGCAGGTTAACGCCGCACTGCAGAACACCAGGTCCGAATCGGCCCCATTATGAGCAATTTTGGGACATACACTCTGTGATAGTGGTGATAGGGGGTGATTCAGGTTTAGATTTCAGTTTCAGCACACTGCTCCCAAATATAACTCTCTCTGTACATGTTACATCTGCCCCACCTGCAGCGCACATGGTTTTGCCCATTAAAGAAGGGGTTTGCTTTTGCAAACCAACCTGAATTAGGCCCTAACTGTATGATTTGCTAATATACTGTATATGTATAGGGGTGTGTACTAAAGGGTACAATTTTAGAAGTTAGTGATGTTGACCATTGCAACCAATCAGATTGTACTTTTCATTTATGTAGCCCCTTCTAAAAGATAAAAGCTAGAATTTGATTGGTTACTAGAGGCAACATCTCTCACTTGAAATGAATCAGGTCATGTATAGGAATGATTAACAGTCATTTGCTCCTGAATGCCAGAAAACAGGCAAATACAGAAGTCCTGCACGTTGTATAAATCAAATGGATTTACCGTAACTGTTTACGGCATTTGGGAGCAAGCAGATGATTGTTACCAGTTCCCATACATGACCAGATTTCCATTCCATCAGTATTTGGCTTGTTGTAAGATTAAGGAGTGTGGCCAGATTATGTGATCAATTAGCACTTGTGATGTCATATGTTATCACTTAGCACTTGTGATGTCATATGTTATCACTTAGCACTTGTGATGTCATATGTTATCACTTAGCACTTGCGATTTAGGGTCATTTTATAAGCAATCAAGTCATATTGCTTCATACTTGCCTACCCTCCAGGAATGGGTGGGAGGCTCCCGCAAATAGGGTCCCCCTCCCGGCCCCCTGAGAAGGTGGGCAAGTCTCGTGCATCATCCCTGCACCCCCCTTCCCCGCAGCATTAAAGTATGAATTTCACAGGTCCGCGGGAGGGGGTGGGACTAAAATGACGCAAATTGCATAACTTTGCATAATTTTAGCCCCTCCCCCAAACTGCGGACACATGATTTGCCGCTTTTGACTGTCATGGGGGTAGGGCTAGGTAACGTTAGCCTTGTCCCGCCCCCTAACTCGTATTATGTGGAGAAAATATAGACAAGTACGGATTGCTTAGAAAATGGTCTGAAATCGCCCCACATGCAGGCCCCATTATTGCTACATCCAGGTGTGGGGAACATAAGCCATTCCATGTACATATTTAACGTTTTATTAAGCAACTTATGAATCCCAATGAAGTGAAATAGGATGTATTTTAGGAGCATAGATGAAGTGACAGAGAGATCCCAATAAACTGTAAAATATGTCCATCTGGTGGTAGCTGTACTCATTCCGTGTGTGTAGGCCTTGAATGCTAAGTAGCAAAGTTGGGACAAGATATGTTCAATTTTAGAATCTTGTGTGTGTCTATAAATGTATTATAGATAAGCTTGGGAAGCGATGACAGATGGTTATGAAATTTGCAATCATTTATCTTCCTGATGTGGCTGTGTTCCATCTAAGCAGCTCACAACGCTTCTAAAATACATCTCTGGTTCCAGCCACAAATATCTGCAGCTCGGCGCACTTGTGGCGTCCCCATAGCATGTGCTTCCAGCGCTGAGTTTAGCATAGTTACAGAGCATTGTGTAAATGTGCATCTTGCATACTGTGGATCTGTGCACATCAAAGTACATGCGCATTTCTAACACAACTATCGCTAAGAGACACAAAATGGGCTGTAGTGGGGTATCCTCATATAGGCAAAGTGTGGCCATTTTGTCAGGATCCTCGGCTGGTCACAGCCCTTGACCAGTATAGTCATAAACCAAAACTTACTTGACTGGTGGCCGGAACCAGTTTGAAAAGTTCAGGAAGTCTGCGTCCGACAACACAGATGGGCCCTGTGACAGGAACAATGGATAATTCTGGCACTCCCCCTGCTCTGCCGTCCAAACACTGCAGCATGTCAGCGATACTTGGGCTAATGGGGGACTGCAAACTATCATGCAGGGTCCATTGTCCAATTTGCAGAACAGGTCCAAACTCAAACTGTTGGAGTTGTACATAAACCATCTGCTTGCATACAAATGCAAAACAGAAATGGTGGATCGAAGAACCCCAACAATAGAGCGATACTGTCAGAAGTTCCGTGTGTGATTGTTCTGCCTCCACGCAAAAAAAAAAAAAATATAGATCTTGGCCTAAATTGAATGAAAATAATATGGTGAGCTGTAAAGTGGTCAAAATTGTCTGGAAATTAATGTTATTGAGGTTAATATTACTCTAGGGCAGTGGTTCCCAAACTTTTTTAATCATGGTACCCTAAAGTATCAGAATATTTTTCACGGCACCCCTAGGCCAAAAGTTGGTTACTAATTTCAGGAAAAATATTAAATTAGTTGTGATTTAAATGTTTTCCTTAGGTCCACTTATGCGTCCACTTCTGTTTATCCACATATTCTTAATTGGAAGCCACAAGCACTGATTTTGCCTATTTCATTGGCCTTAAATAACTTAAATTGGTTCTGGATCACCAACCTGAGGCACCCCTGCAAGTGCTCCAAGGCACCCCAGGGAGCCTAGGCGCACAGTTTGGGAACCACTGCTCTAGGGACAAAAAAAATTGCAAAAATTACGTGATTTGGTCTTTTTTCGGCCATTTTTAACTCCCATCTTAGTAATTAAACCCCTAACACTCAAATGCAATAGCATAATAATATATGATTGAGATCTACCTGTATTTGAAAAAGGTGCTAGAATGTTTTTTCTATGCATCCAGCCTTTATAATACTCCTTCTTTATAATACATTGACGTAGGCGGTAATATGCACAATCCGGCTTAGTGACCTACACGCCACTTATTCACAAAAAGGCAATTTTTTTATTTATTTTACATTTGTACAATATTTTGTGCAGTCAATAAAATAGTATTTACCGCGTCTTATTTTTATTATATTGTGTCTCGCGACACTTACAATAACTTGTTTTGTGAGAACGATAATATTACTGTTGCATCTCATGATTTTCCTTTATTGTGTGTCATATTAGAAGAATAAAAAAGGGTTTGGTAAAGCCGCGTAAATCCACTTTTGTGTTCCTGACAGCAGATTCACAGAGATTTTAAATAGAAAGTCATTAACATTTTCTTAAGCATTTCTTGTCCCCCCCCCTCCATCTTTCTTCAGGTGCTACATCATTCTTTTCAGCACTAAATTAATCTTTCCCGCACAATCTATTTCTCATCTCCTCTATCCTCCGTTACACTGACAAAGATTTCTCAGCGCTGAGGTAATTTAGCCGGTCAATATAAAGCATGATGTGTTTTCTTTCTTGACTGGAAAGAAAACCTTATCTAGTATTTCTGCAAGTTTGTCAGTCAGATGTTCAGCGGCTCACAATTGGTCTTTTATTTCAAGGCAAAAGAAAAAAAATGTAATGAAAGGAACATTTTGAAACCAATTTTCAGAATCCGTTCCCCTTAGGGCCTCGAATGGTAATGTAAATCTTCGCCAAAAAGCAATAGTCACACATTGAATGAAATTGTAGTTCCAATCACTCAGTGACACTCAGACAGGAAGATGGAGATGATTGAAATTAGCCTACCTGTCATTCGCTGTGCATTTTCTCTCAATTTGTAGCACCATGGGAGCCGACAGAAATTTTTATACTCAACTCGCTGATTTAGCCTGTTTTTATATCTTTTCTAAATGGGTCCCTCATAGACTAATTGGGATCTGTTTACCGAGGTGATTGAATGGATTTTAATATGAACGCTGCTGCCATGTTGGACCCATTTCACGAAATTCTTGTCAATTAAGTAAAAATAAAAAATAAATAAAAATGCAAACGAATTAAATTTATTTGAATAAGTGATTAAACTTTCATGTAATAATCTGTATATACTGTATTTTATATAGGTATTGGGGATGACTGACTAAGATGGATCTTTTTGCATGGATGCAGTTTTTTTTTTAATTTATAAACAGGCATTTCAGAGTTAGGAACTAGGAGGCGACACTACAATCTAAAGGAGCTGTTTTGCCTTGTGGGAGGGCCTTGGGTGTGTTGTGGGCGTGTCATGAGAGTGTTGTTGGCATGTCATGGGTAGGAGGGCCATGGGTGTGTTGTGGGCATGTCATGGGTGGGAGGGCCTTGGGTGTGTTGTGGGCGCGTCATGAGAGTATTGTTGGTATGTCATGGGTGGGAGGGCCTTGGGTGTGTTGTGGGCATGTCATGAGAGTGTTGTTGGCATGTCTTGGGTGGGAGGGCCTTGGGTGTGTTGTGGGTGTGTCATGAGAGTGTTGTTGGCATGTCATGGGTGGGAGGGCCTTGGGTGTGTTGTGGGCATGTCATGAGAGTGTTGTTGGCATGTCATGAGTGGGAGGGCCTTGGGTGTGTTGTGGGCGCGTCATGAGAGTATTGTTGGTATGTCATGGGTGGGAGGGCCTTGGGTGTGTTGTGGGCATGTCATGAGAGTGTTGTTGGCATGTCTTGGGTGGGAGGGCCTTGGGTGTGTTGTGGGTGTGTCATGAGAGTGTTGTTGGCATGTCATGGGTGGGAGGGCCTTGGGTGTGTTGTGGGCATGTCATGAGAGTGTTGTTGGCATGTCATGAGTGGAAGGGCCTTGGGTGTGTTGTGGGCATGTCATGAGAGTGTTGTTGGCATGTCATGGGTGGGAGAGCCATGGGTGTGTTGTGGGCGTGTCATGAGAGTGTTGTTGGCATGTCATGGGTGGGAGGGCCTTGGGTGTGTTGTGGGCGTGTCACAAGAGTGTTGCTGGCATGTCATGGGTGGGAGGGCCTTGGGTGTGTTGTGGGTGTGTCATGAGAGTGTTGTTCGCATGTCATGGGTGGGAGGGCCTTGGGTGTGTTGTGGGCGTGTCACGAGAGTGTTGCTGGCATGTCATGGGATTGCCGTGAGATTGATGTGGAATAGTAGGTCTACAATGTTAAGGTCAACAGGTCGACCACAAGTGATCGACATGCATTAACTCGACAGGTAGAAAAGGTCGTCACATGATTGCCAAAAGATTGACAGGACAAAGGTCAACACAGAAATCGTTGACACAAACTTTGGAAGGCAGATTAGCATAAGGTAGAAAATAAGCCTCACGCTACTAATGGTGTCCTTTATATTAATGTGTACATCAGAGACAATTCACTACTATGACCCTTCTCATTGCTTTTTTTGGTACCCTTTGTCATTTTTATATCCCCAACACCCCTTTCACATCGCAAATGCCGAGTCGCAGCAGGCATTTGCGAGGTGTAGCATGGGTCCGTTCCAGGAGTGACCAGGCATTTGCGAGGTTTAAGCAGTGTCGCTGACATCATCGGGGGGGGGGGAAGCAGCGTGTCATCGGGAGGCTCGGGAGGAGGCAGCGCTTGGAGCTGATGCCGCCTCCACCCTATAGTGTCAACGGGACCGGGGAAGCTCAACCCTGGTTACCCGTCCACACTGCATAGCAGCAACACGTGTCCAACCTGAGATTAACCCTTCTTTTAACCCGGATTCGGGATTTTTCAAAAGTTCCTTTCACACTGCACAGTGATCCGTGTCAACCTGGAAACAACCCGGGTCGGACCCGGGTTATTTGTGCAATGTGAAAGGGGTATAACTGTATACTGTAAAGCCACAATTATATGCCCCATTACCATGTATATATGTTCTATGAACAACACGAATGCATAGATTTCTCTTCCTCTTTGTGCTGCATAAAGATGTTCAGAACATTTGGGATGTTCCATACCAGTCTGTGATGTATGGACACAGATTCCTTGCAGGAATTATACATAGCTGTCTCCTCCTAGCACGCTGCAGCTGTACACATTGTCATTCTTAGCATTACTGACTGACAAGTTGAATAGCCAACTTTTTATCGTCCTCCTGAAACAGCCTATTAATGGCTGCAGGCAGGACTCATATTGACCCCCTCTAGGGGATCCCTGCTGCGGAGGAAGATTCAGTCCATTTAACTTTGGCTTTAGGGGGCCACAAAAAAATTCCCAGAACTCTCTCTGATAACAAGAGATCAGTAAAAGTGCAAACTTTCCACTGCGTAGCCCAAAAGCATCTTTTCCACTAGGCTCCATTGTTTGTACAGATGTACCTTGGTTTTGGTTTGCTGAAGTTGTATCCATGTATTTGATATTTTAGTAACGTTGGTGGACTGTTTATCCTCTACCTTGTGGTAGAATGAACGTCATTGAGCATAAGGAACTTTAGCATGCTACTTTAGGCCTCACCTGAGTGTGTGCCATTTCTGTTACAATGTTCGATTATCATAGGATAACAATGGCATTGGTTAGTTAGGTGCCTGTGGCCATTGAGCAAAGGTTACACAAGTCACCGGGGGACAATATGTCATCTCAATGAGGCTGTGTCCTGTGGGAAAGTCTCATGGCTTCTGCAAAATGGTGGCCAGACGCATTAAGTGTTGGAAGCCATGTTTGCTTGGCCCCCAGTCTGATATGATTTTATTAACTCTGCGGTGAAGAGAACTCGGTGTACAGAAATCACAAACACAGGCAATTTTCAGGAAATTTGTGAACTTAGTCCTGTGCTCAGCTAAGCAGAGGAAGGGGAGCCATAGTTTTGATTTTCTGTCATCTGGGCACATTTGTCAATGTCGGTTCTAGGAATAAGTGAAATTTAAAGTCTCATGACCAAAAACGACATTAAAGTAGATATCTGACAGCAAACAGTGACAATCCATTAGATTCCATGAGCCTGGTGATGTTTGTAGTGAGGGGAACTGTTCCCCCGAGACACGCTGAAAGTGACAGACCCAGTCTTCTATGAAATTATACATGCCTTTGTATTTTGGTGTATATAGTCTGGTATTTTTCACTGATATCTCCGTGTGAGAGAACGAGTAGACATTGCATTTTCCACACGGTGGTTCCAGCAGACGGCTGTGCGTGTGTTCTGCAGTGCATTCTGGGAAGAATAGGCAGACATTTTATTTGCACATATTTTATAATTGTTGAGAGTTAGATAGTGTAATTCCACTTCCTTATCAAAGAGTGGCCTCTCCACACTTCCAAAAGGTTGACACAAGCATCAGGTGGGAAGGTCAAAAGGTCGACATGGATGTTTCACTTTTTCGGGCATTGTGCATCACTATGCTCGGCACACCTTTATGTTACCATTACATTACCACGACCTAGTGGATGGTAGGGCATGAAATACGGCCTGCCGGCACATGTTGGCTCAAAAAAACAACGTGAAAAACCCATGTCAACCTGTTGACTGCTGACATTCCCAATGTCAAACTAATGCTTATGTCGAACTTTGACCCTGTCGACCTTCAGTAGTCAACCCAATGTATGTTGACCTTAATTGTGTTGAACGTATCGCTTGTAAAATGAGGTGAAATGATGTGGCAGGAGACTTGCCCACCTTTCCTGGGGGCCAGAAAGGCTGACCAATTTTTGAGGGCCTTCCGGACGTTCCGGGAGGGTAGGAAGGTATGGCTCAAGTATATAATTGTATCAGTAATAAGCCCATTAACTAGGGTAATTATACAATAAACTCTGTTGTGTACTGTTTGTAAAAAGAAAGAAAAAACCCATAAGGAATAGCAGCGGCATACCTCAATATTTAACTTCATATTACACATTAAGTACGTATGCACCAAAAATATACAATATTAAAAAAAATAATAAATAAAATATAAGGAAGATCAAATTCAAATTGCCATACTCTTAGGAAATTGGTTATAATGAAGAATCCGTTGATTGGAAGAGACAAATACTCAGAAGGATATAAGGTAAGTGCACTTTACCACGTGTTATTTCACCGCATATGGAGAATTGGATATAGTACCACAATAGGAGATACCAGGATCCTCTCTGGTGATATGGTGTCCAAAGTTGAAACTGCTGGAGGAATAATAGGATGGTAGGACCCAGTTCTTCTGGAATGAAGCGTTCTCCCTTAAAGGTGGCTGTAGATGATTAGGCCAACCGGAGGAAATCCAGGGTCAGGGTAGCACTGCCGAAGCAGGGGGATGTTTGTAACGATGGATGAATCCACTCAAGGTTTGTGATGAGCAGAAACCGCAATCAAATGATGATGGTCAGCTGAGCTCCACAGGTTGTTTGGAAAACTGATCCTGAAGATAGGGCAATATACAACTAACACGTTTCACTGCTCGATGAGCAAGCAGAAAAAGGGCTGCCACCGATAAGCCTGACGGCGACTCATGGAAAGACACCAGTAATGGAGATAGTGGCATCCTGGTGGCAGAGGCCAATGAACAGCCGGTCGCTTCTCTTCCCAATGACACCACGGTGGAGGCACTTGAACAAAGTAAGAAAGAACTTAGTGCCGAAATAAAAAAGAAAAAAGGTGGAGCTGAAAGAACTACAGCATCAGAAGAGAGAAGTCATCGCACGCTTTGGGTAGCAGAGTCTAATAAGACGCATTAGAAGATCTGTACAGAATGTCTTCCACAGACACAATAGGTTCATGCCAATCTGATGCCCACTGCTTACGCATTACCAATTCCAGACCATCTAACTACAATGTGATGGTGTGCTGTTAGAATTAGTAGTAGGGTTATTTCAGGTGTCCATTCTTAGGTATAAAAAATGGTTTTCTTTGTAAGATCATCGTTAAAACCTCTTTCTCCAAAATTTGTACAGGGTATCCACATAATTTGGCAAGTTTTTCGGACAATTGGTAATTATTAGTCAATTAAGACAGCATCATTTCCATTTGGAGAAGAAACCATATCTATAACACCACCTTCTTTATTCCATATGGCGGAATGAGATGAGAGTTGTTCCTAATCCTGGTGCAATGTGTGTGTGTCCTCCAGTGAATCCAACTCACAAATGAACAACAAGATGTGGGTTGCGCAATCAACAGCTGCTAGCACAGGGTTTGTCAGAACCCTAAAAAGAATAAGGGATATAGAAAGATGTGTGCCAGTGCTGGCTGTCTCAATAATTACACGGTTCTCAAAAAATACAAATGTCTTCATAATAAAAAATATAAAAACATACTGTATATGACAATATATAAACAAATAAATTGCAATTGCTAGTGAATTATTTTGAGGTGTGCCATGAATTTATGACTCTTGTAAATAGTTACCCTTCTCAGGGAATAGTTGCTGTCGCTGACCATTGTAATAGAAATTACCGTCCAAATGTCCTGGTGTGTATGAGTCCAGATCTTAGTGACTTTTGTAGTTCTAGATGCAGGGCCGGCTCTACCATTAGGCAGCTTTAGGCAGCTGCCTAGGGCGCCAGGATCTGAGGGGGGCAAAACCAATTTGCTTAAAAATTAAGGTTGCCTATGAGGATCCCTGTATTTAATGCAGGTGGCTGCTGTGGAACTTCTAAGATCTCACCTCCATACTTTCTTTAGAGGCATACTTTCCTACTTTGCTGGCCCTCCTTCTTGTACTCTATTCTGGGGGGCAAAGAGGACCTTCAGGGAAAGCTGGGGACTTGCCCTTGTTCCCCAGGGGCTGGGAGGACTAGCCGATTTTTGGGAGCCTCCCTGGTTTTCTGGAATGTTTGGCAAGTATGCCTTAAGGGGTTGGAAAGTGGGTATTGGTGGCAGTATGGGAGAGGGAGTAAGTTGAAGTCTTGCCTAGGGTGCTGAGAAGCCTTACACCGGCCCTGTCTAGATGTCTTATATTTTCAAAGACTCAAGGTTCCCATTCGACTGTCTTCCTCTTGTTCACCTCCTCCCACTCCCGTGTCCAAGACTTCTCTCGCCCTGCCCCCCTGCACTGGAACAACCTCCCGCCACCCATCAGGCTATCTGATTCCCTTACCTCCTTCAAGCGCTCCCTCAAAACCCACTTTTTTCGACTAGCCTATCCCTCCTCCTAACCTCTTTTGATCCTCCTATCCTGCCTCCGTTCCCCACCGTTCCTACTTATCCTGTTGTTTTTTGTAGGGTCCTCCTGCCTCACGTACTCACCCTACCTCTTTACCTCACCTGTCCTCCTGTCCTGTTCTTCCCTTCCTCCACTTCATCTTCAGTCTCCTCGACAATTTTGACACCTACTTCTGAACTGATGCTGATTTTAGTTCTACCAGCTATACCCCTATTTATACTGTATTTTTCAACACACCCTGTACGTTACCTTGTAATTTGTTTTTTTGTTTGCTATGTACGGCGCTGCGGACACTTTGCGGCGCCTTATAAATAAACGTACTACTACTACTGGAGCAAAATTATGGTTAATGCAGGTAACCCACAGGCTTTTTGTATCCAGATAATTTTTGGAGGGACGTCAGAGGGATATGAACTGGTCACTTTAGCAATGGATGGTGTCAGCAAATTATAAGTGCTCAACGCGTTTCCCCGGAACCTTCAGCTCCGGCTTTCTCAGGAGGAAGCGGTTTATTTGTTTATATATTGTTATATAGGTTTTTATATTTTTTATTATAAAGAAATTTGTATTTTTTGAGAAGCGTGTAATTATTGAGACAGCCAGCGCTGGCACACATCTTTCTATATCCCCAATTCACAAGTGAGTTGGATTCACTGGAGGACACACACACACATTGCACCAGAATTAGGAACCACTCTCATCTCATTCCTCTATCTCATTCGTCTTGCCCCCTGCTCAAGTCCCAGCACTGCTAGATGCCATACGCATGTAAGCTGCAACCCAAAGGGGTGAAAGAGAAACAGTGGACCCGATTCTGACCGATTATCGATAGACTGCGCATGCATATGGTCATAGTACCCTTGCATGATGCCTGTTAGCAAAGAAATCCTGCTACTTTTTTCCTAAGATAGCCGTTTGCAAGAAGATTGACAGGAAGTAGGGGTCTGGGGGTGGTATCCCGGCTGTTTTTCTCATATTGATACAACTCTGAAAGATATAACCCTGATGAAGGAGACATTAAGCGTAGGCTTGAAGGAACTGGTAGACAAATCATTGTGAATCCACACCCCAATACAAGGGAGATTGTACCAATCATCTTCTTCTGTGGCTTCTAACAGCACTCTAAACCATGTCCAACCTGCGGCCCTCCAGATGTGCTAAAACTACACATCCCAGCATGCATTGCCATCATTCTAGCATTCCCTAATAGCCAAATTGTGGTAAGGCATGCTGGGATGTGTAGTTTTAGCACATCTGGAGGCCCGCAGGTTGGACAAGCCTGCTCTAAACCAATGTATACTGTCTTACTAATGTTGTCCAATAGCCTTGTTTATTTTGGGCATTTCTCATTGGTGTGAGGTTATGTTTGTTGAGCCCATTAAGAATTCGCAGACAAGCTCTGATATTATTGATGACGTCTCATTCCATTAGACTCTGAACTTTGGTGCACAAGGTAATTGAATGTTTGGTATGATGGCCTGCGGTAATCCTGAACAATGAACCATAATGGACAAGTTCTGAGTCAGTGTGTGCCTACACCTACACAGTTTAGGCAACACCACCGGCACCTGATGTCCCTGGAAGCGCACCAGGAGACTTCCGGACAAAATAGCGGCATCACTCACCACCCAGGGCTGACAACAGAAATCTAGGGGCCCTATACACAGATATCTCTGGAGCCCCCCTCCCCATCAAGCACGGTAGTGGTGTGGAGCAGGGAGGGAGTAGTGTTGCGGAGCAGGGTAGGAGGATGGGAATAGTGGTGCAGAGCAGGGAGGGAGGGTGGAAATTGTGGTGCTGAGCAGATATGGTGGTTGGGAATAGTGGTGCGGAGCAGGGGTGGAGGTTTGGAGTATTGGTGCATGGAGGGAGGGTGGGAATAGTGTTGTAAGATGTGTCATATAAAAGCTGAGCCCAGCGCAGAGCACCTCTTCATTATACCCCCACCCATCAGTGCTCACTTCACTGGCGACCAGATGTCTAAATGGTTTGGGTCTGAGCATTCGGGATTCTGGGTGCCTGGGTTGTGGTGAGGCTGGGTGTCTGAGTGGCAGGGGTTCTCGGGCTGTCCCTCTTGACCCCAACCGTCGCCAGGCCTGTCACCGCCGCAATAGCGTAAGTTAGGGTCAGCCACGATAGCCGCAGAATGGACAATTGAATAGCGAAGCACCACTTGCTCTAACTTTAATAAAACATCACATTTTCAGAACATTTTTAACCCACATTGTTCTGTAACCTATTTTCCCACTGCATCCCATAAATAACCCTCTATCGCTCTTCTCTCTATCTTATCCCTCTCCTCTAAGTTTGTTTTTTCTTCATGCGAGCGCTTAGTCGCTGTCGCTCAGCTGTATTAACTAATTCCTATAATAACCCCCTACTGAGCAGCTAAACACATCAGCGCAGCCCCCTATCTGTTTTACCATTATTAGCATTATTCATGTTGGTTTCCCTGGGATCCACCTGAGATGGGGGCCGTACAGTTTCCTGACAGTCGGGATCCCGACAGTCATTACCCCGACTTCGGGATCCCGACAGTCAAAACCCAGACACACGGGGTCCCGACGGCCACCGGCTATTCTCCCTCGTGGGGGTCCAGGCAGTCAGGATCCCATCATCGGGCTAATGTCGGGACCATATACCACACCCCCTGAGATTGCCTATGTACTACATGTAAAAAGATTAAATATGTTGATCCTAATCTAATTTTTAATGTTGATGAACCACTTTTCCAGGGTGTTACCTATTTAGCACAGTGAAATAATATTTTCAATAAGGCTACAGTTAAAATTAACATTCAATAAGCAGTAATAGGCGCATGCAACTAATACATAAATGGGGCTTGTTTGTGCTTGTGCACACGGGATCTGGTTAGCATCAGTACTGTCGAGGGGGGGGGGGGGGGGGGTCGGAGGGCACTTTTTACCTGGGCCCGGGTCTGGTGGATGGTCCTGGATCCCATGCTCCCCTCCCCCGCTGCAGAGAGCTGGACAATTGGAGTAGAGAGGACAGACTGTAGCCGCAGCACAGCCTCTCTTCCCACCTCAGCACACAATGCTCAGTGCCGTGTGCTGAGTGGCGGCGAGAGCCAGCAGTCTGTCCTTTCTCTCCCACCTGCCAGACGGTTGGCCATCTGCTCATGGCCTGCACTGCCTGTTATTTCTTATTATTTACATTTATGCCCCCTTTTGTTGGCCACGCCCGTCCCATTGACCACGGCTGTGCCGACTTCTCTTCATAGAGACCTCCATTACTCTCCATTGCTCCCTTATTGGATACCATAAGTACCTGCAGCAATACTGTTTACGCTGCCTGTGCTATAACATAACGTTAAAGTTAACCAGTTGTTCTCCTTCGGGGGAAAGCTGCAGCTCCCGAGGGCGACCCCAAGCCGCAAGACGGAGGTAAGCCTACCGAGGGTCTCTTCAAGCTTCAGCAAGGAGGAACCACCCACCCTAACCCTTACGGGGGTAAAGGGAAGAGGGTCAGTGCAAGATTCAGTGAGTAGGACCCACGATCCCTATTTTCCCCTCTTCTGCCTTTTGGCTGAGAGTGGCCAGGGGAGTAACAGGCCTTTCTCCTTTGGGAGAGGGTCCATACGTACAGTACGTACTCCCCTATGCACAATTTAGGTCACTGCACAGGGTGTTTGGAGCACCACCCCGGGCTCCAAAAAAAAAAAATATATTACAATAATCCTATGTCCATGGTTAATCTCTAAAACGGTGTCGTCTAACAACGCCTGCAAGCACTGCTTAAATACTCTGCCAACATGCTGCACCCTGATTAGTGGATATCTCCAGCCAATCAGCACGATAACAGCCATTTAGAACCTGGCTGCAGGCAGTGCGGCAGAATATTACTACGCTGCTCTGACTGTAGGATCACCGCCAGCCCCTGCTTGAAGGCTCCTAGAATTTTGGGCGCCATGGGTGGCTGCCCACTGGCCATGGCCCCGTATCTGAAAATGAACATTTCTGATTTTCCAGTTTCAATAATGTGCTATTTCTTGCAGTGAGAAAACAAACTGATATTCTGTAACCTATAAAAGCAGATGGAGACATCAAAGGGAAAACACTGCAATCAGCATTTTACAGTAAACGCATTGCATTCTGGGGATGCACGGCTCCCCCGACGCCTTTTGCATACAAATACTTTCCTACCGATGAAGGACCCTGTGACAACAACCTTCTATTATTTACCATAAAAAATAATGTTATTTCCTATGTACTGCAATAAACTCTTACGGAAAGTGCAGGGAGAGCAGCCCATTCTGCCCCCGTCACTACACAAGCAGGGTAGGGTGTGAGCCGGCATATGTTCCTGTATTTGTTGTATTACGCCATAAAACGTTGAATAGAGCATATCAGGTGTCTTGGGGACCCTTTCATTAGTAATCCCATCACTCAGAAAGCCTCTCTCATTAACATTTAAATAAGTCCTGTGCTGCTATGTCCACACCAGTATATTTTATTTCTAAATGGAAGAATGAATCTTGCTCATTGTTCACACACTGAGTTTGTTTGCAAATGTAATTTCCACTAATGGTACAGTTATGGAGCCCGAGTCGGGCATATAAAGAAGTGGAACAGAATCAGCTTATTCATACCAATAGGACACTTTATTCTGGTATATTTTAAATCACAATTCATCACCGTAAACTGGAATTGTTAGAACAGATACTAACATTTATGGCGACTGTCTGAAATTTATATTCAAAGCCACCCATGTTAGACCATGAAGTTATCGGACCGGTGCATAAGTAGCTACATTATTATGTGTTGTGTATATGGTAGTCAGCATTATTAAATGCCCATGTTTTTTCGGAGGTCTAGATTGGCTGCCAGTACCTCTCTGCGTTTCTTACGATCAAGAACATCTACGATGACCAAACACATGTCTATATGTAGTTAGTGATTATTTTCATCAATTTTGTCCCAAAATAGGTTGTGCGAGGTCCACCGAGCATTGGTTATTATAATTGTGATCACCTAAGGCCAGTTTCTCACGGAAGGAACGGAAAATGTATTTACCTAATGACTCCCGCTGGTACAAGTTTAAAGGTAATCAGGTGACCTTGGAGTAGGATGTTCCTGGAGTGGATCGTGTCACCGTGTGGTTTTCAGACTGATTTTTTAATGATTGGATTTTTTACATGGTTTACATGACCAAGTGGTGCCATTTTATCAGTTCTTCAGGACTTGGTTTGGTTTAGGGCGAGATGTACTAAGGGGAAAATGCGGTAAAACCCCCATAGAAGCATATGGGCTTCTTTTCGCAGCTTGACGCCTCCGACGCAAACCCACCAACCCCCCTCTCCCCCTCCCTCTGGCTTACCTGGTCCAGGTCCTCCTGGACCCGGAAGGTAAGCCCTTCCTCCCCCTAGTAACGCAGCTGGACGTCCTTCCGCCTGCAGGGGGGAGGAGGAGGCGCCGGGGACAGCCTGCTTAGCTGTCCCCTGCGTGAGGGGAGAGGCAGGCGGCAGGGAGATGACGGAGACCCCCCGCACACCACAGTACAGGTACTATGTACTATGTTAGTAGATATGCACTGGCATCGCGGTGGGCAGGCGGCGATCGGCGGCGATGTATTTTAATACATCCCGCCCTTAGGGAGATCTTGAGTCAGATGCAGGTGCTTCCTTAGTAAATAATTCATCCTCATAGAATACCAGTGGTAGTGAAGGTAACCAAGATATAAAATTGTTCTACTGGACACTTGGTAGTAATGGGCAGGATCTCCAGCAACAATTGTCTGATGCAAGGATCAGAAATGGGACAAGAATAGATTGAAACTGGGATCCAGACGGGAACCAGACTAGCTTTGTACTGGGATCCGATTTGAATGGGAGTGGCTTTATACTGTGATTTGGACTGGAAGTGTAATGGCTTAATGCAGAAATCCGGAATGGAACCAGAATACATTAGCACAGGAACCTGTCTGGAACCAGAATAGCTTAGCACCGGAATATGGGCTAAAACCTGAATAGTTTGGGTTATAAATCCGGGCTGGAAACAGAATACATTAGCACAGAAACCCGTCTAGAACCGGAATAGCTTGGTATATGAATCCGTACTGGAACCAGAAAGATGAGGAAGCAGCAAGGCAGTTCCACAAAGAGAACTGGAAACTGGAGCCATAGGATGCCTGGTGACAAAGACGCCTTTTATTTCCCTTACGCATTGGTGGACATGGTCAGCTAAATCAGTAACACTGACCAATTGGTCCGTCCACAGTCAGTGGACAGGGCCAAGATGGGAACACCCAGAGACCGGAGTCAGTGGGATCTCCATGTGTAAATGAGAGGTGACAGAGAAACACTACACATGAATAGACTCATATTAATATAGCCATATGATGCTAAAGAATAACAGCAATTGGAAACAGTCCTCCATTCAGTATAACAATACTTAGCCTTCCACTGTTTGTCACTGTACCACTGTGCCATCTATAGATGCTGTCAATGAGGACCCAGCTGATCCATCTTGTTCATTACTGGTCTTCACCAGGTGAAAGCATCGCGCTCATGCACAAACTCAGTACACACTCGTACATGCGTATGACACAGCAACCCATCGCTGGCATCATTGGTTTGTCTACAAAATCGTAGAGGGCGTCCTCAAGTAGATGGCACATTGCTGGACCTTGCCACATTGGTAAGTGGCGGTGGCTCCACAGGTGGAAGCTGTAGCACAGTCGAAAATTTAAATAGGGGAGCCACACCAACTATCCGAAAATGCTGCCAAACATCGCTGGCAGGGACTAACTGGCTGTTGGTGGGGATCTCCTATTTAAATTTTGAATCATGCTGCAGCCCCACACCTGGAGACGCTATTGATGGTAAGTAATGTTGAACACCAGCAGCATATTCTTTAGTATCACTGTGAGGTTAACAAATAATTGCCACTGATAAGGATTATTATTAAATGGGACCCACGTTGGCATAAGGCAGATATCACATTGACCGAAGACCATAATCAGGGGCGGATTGGGGACTAAAAGTGGCCCTGGAAATTTCTTGGAAGTGGCCTCATGTATGGGGTCAAAAAATCAATAATAGGTGGAGCCTGCATAACAGTAGATGGCATTACTACATCACTATACTTAAGCCCGTACACACTGGGGGATATATTGCTGAGATGGTCGCTGATGAAAAAGAAATTGCCGGGGGAGCCCGGCAGTGGAAATCAGCTGGTCGCAGGAGCATGTTCCTGCGACCAGCGATCACTATGGGGGAGAAAACGGAAGTGCGCACCAGCGATATATCGCTGGTGCACACTCCCATTGCAGGCAATATACACAAAATCGCCCTGTGTACGCACCTTTTAGAGACATCAGTGACAGGCAAGAGTAAAGCATCAATAGTGTCTGGAACTATGCAGCACCCCTTGACTGATTGGCACACTTAACAGCACCCTTGCACCCCTTGACTGATACAGCACACATGTGCCCCTGGACTGATGCGGCATACATGGAGCACCCCTGAAATTATACAGCACGCCTAGCAGCACCCCTGAAATTATACAGCACGCATTGCAGCACCCTTGAAACTGTACAGCACACATGGCAGCACCCCTTAACTGATAAGGCACACTTAACAGCAAACTTGCAGTAAGAAAAAAACAAAATACATTATTTAATAAAAAAAAAAAAAGCCAGCTGCCCTGGACTGAGACGACACACATAGTGGCACCCCTGGACTGATACGGCACCCCTGGACTGATACGGCACACATGGCGGTACCCCTGGACTGATACGGCACACCCCTGGACTGATACAGCACACATGTCAGACACAAAGAGAAATATGTTTAGGGATGCCGAAAAGCCAACATCATGTGGATCCATACATGTATACACAGCCACCCTCATACATGCATACACCGCCACCCTCATACATACATTTATACACCGCCACCCTCATACATACATTTATACACCGCCACCCTCATACATGCAAAACATTTATACACCGCCACCCTCATACATACATCTACAATGCAACCCTCATAAATGCATACATTTATACACCGCCACCCTCATACATACATTTATACACCGCCACCCTCATACATACATTTATACACCGCCACCCTCATACATACATTTATACACCGCCACATTCATACATGCAAACATTTATACACCGCCACCTTCATACATGCATACATTTATACACCGCTACCATCATACATACATTTATACACCGCCACCCTCATACATACATCTACAATGCCACCCTCATACATACATTTATACACCGCCACCCTCATACATGCATACATTTATACACCGCCACCCTCATACATGCATACATTTATACACCGCCACCCTCATACATGCATACATTTATACACCGCCACCCTCATACATGCATACATTTATACACCGCCACCCTCATACATACATTTATACACCGCCACCCTCATACATACATCTACAATGCCACCCTCATACATACATTTATACACCGCCACCCTCATACATACATTTATACACCGCCACCCTCATACATACGTACATACATTTATACACCGCTACCATCATACATGCATACATTTACGCCACCCACATACATACATACATACATGAATACACCACCACCCTTATACATGCATACATTTACTCCACCCTCATACATAAATACATTTATACACCACCACCCTCATACATACATACATACACCGCCACCCTCATACATGCAAACATTTATACACCGCCACCCTCATACATACATACATACATACACCGCCACCCTCATACATACATACATACATACACCGCCACCCTCATACATACATTTATACACTGCCACCCTCATACATACATTTATACACTGCCACCCTCATACATACATACATTTATACACAGCCACCCTCATACATACATACATTTATACACTGCCACCCTCATACATACATTTATACACTGCCACCCTCATACATACATACATTTATACACTGCCACCCTCATACATACATACATTTATACACTGCCACCCTCATACATACATACATTTATACACTGCCACCCTCATACATACATTTATACACAGCCACCCTCATACATACATACATTTATACACTGCCACCCTCATACATACATTTATACACAGCCACCCTCATACATACATACATTTATACACTGCCACCCTCATACATACATTTATACACAGCCACCCTCATACATACATTTATACACAGCCACCCTCATACATACATACATTTATACACTGCCACCCTCATACATACATTTATACACAGCCACCCTCATACATACATACATTTATACACTGCCACCCTCATACATACATACATTTATACACTGCCACCCTCATACATACATACATTTATACACAGCCACCCTCATACATACATTTATACACAGCCACCCTCATACATACATTTATACACAGCCACCCTCATACATACATACATTTATACACTGCCACCCTCATACATACATACATTTATACACCGCTACCATCATACATGCATACATTTACGCCACCCTCATACATACATACATACATACATACATACATGTATACACCACCACCCTCATACATGCATACATTTATACACAGCCACCCTCATACATACATTTATACACAGCCACCCTCATACATGCATTTATACACTGCCACCCTCATACATACATACATTTATACACCGCTACCATCATACATGCATACATTTACGCCACCCTCATACATACATACATACATACATACATACATGTATACACCACCACCCTCATACATGCATACATTTATACATGCCACCCTCATACATGCAAACATTTATACACCGCCACACCGCCACCCTCATACATACATACATCAATACATAGTGTCTCTCTCATATATATCCACAAACACAACATAGTGCAGTTACTCAGGTATGCACCCCCCCCCCCCCCAACACAGCTCCAAAGATGTTTAAAATTGTCGTCGTCCCCCCCTTCCCCCAAACACAACCCCTGGCTACCCGGCCCCAACAAGGCCACCTCACCTTCCCCGGGTAACTTACTGGGGAGTTGTCTTCAGTGCACGCTGACTGCACGCTATGCAGGGAGGGAAACAAATGCATCATGCTGACCGGGCGACGTATGGAGAGGGGGGAGGAGCTACGCGGACTGCCGCGGACCGGGTGCCCACTGCCCATAGCTTCTGCGATGAGGGGGGGTGCTGCATAGAGCCGGGCGGCCCCGTCTCCTCTGACTGGTTAGAGCAGGGGTGGCCAACCTGCGGCTCATTAAGGAGAGAGCCACTGGTTGGCCACCCCTGCTCCATGCAGTCAGAGGAGGCGGGGCCGCCCGGGGACACAGGCTAGGGGGCTGACAAATGCATTTAATGCACTACACAAAATGTAATGAGGCCGGCCTCAATTCGGCCTCAATGCAATCGGCCTCCCGGGAAACTTCCCGGTCAATTTAATGGCCAATCCGCCCCTGACCATAATATAACATCCATAAGGTAGTATTCAATCCAGAATTCCGACTGTTGGAACGTCAGAATCCCAGGCCGTATTCACCTGATCTGATAGTAACTCTACAGCCGGAATTCAATGTTCTGGCTTTCAAGTGTCGGAAAGTCCGTGGATCGGCAAAAACGTCAGCGGATTGTCGAAAAACAGTTGTGAATATGACTAGTCGCAGAAATGTCCAACAAAACATATCCGACTTTCAAAAAAGTTGGATCTGACACCCTTCAATGCTGTCATTAACGGCAGCAATGAATAGGTGAGTTCTGATATTTCCCGTCAGTAAATATTGGCACAGTTTGAATACCACCCGTAACATTCTAGAATCATTCGCTGACACTGGTCAATATGGCTATGGAACCCTTATAGAATGACATTAGGATGGCATAGGGGGGGGGGGGGGTGCTCTAACATCCGAGCCCCATTACCGCCACCCATCGCCGGCTACCGCAAACATAATTATCGCATATGATCTAACATATGCGATAATTATCACAAAACACAGCTCTTGCGTTAAGAGCTGTCTTTTGCGTTGACCCGGTGATGAGCGGCGATGAGCGGCGGGTCCCAGCGGCTCCTCCCTCTCTTACCCGGCCTGGATGCTGCTGCTGCAGGGGGGGGCGGGCTCTCCTCCTCCCTGCACCAGGAAGAGGATGTACAGTGCAGGAAGGAGGAGGTCACAGGTCCAGGCAGCCTGGACACAGGTGAGGGGGGGTCGGTGCAGGGCGGCGGGGGTCTGGCGATGCGCCCCGTCGCGGAAACCCAGCGGGAGATGCTTAGAGCATCCCAAAATGCGGTAAAAAACAGGGTTTTTGCCGCATTTTTAGTTTAGAGAATCTCCCCCATAATGAGGATCACCAACAAACATTGCTAATGGAATACTTCCAGTCTCTGGGGAATTATGTAATTAATTACAACACTAAAAATCCCTGAAGAACACTTGAGTCGCTCTTCACCCTTGGGGCTAATACAGACAAATGTTCCCTCGCAGTTTTATGACACGCTGTAATTCTGTTAAGTCTAATAATGTGTCAGCAGAAGATATATGGACAGGGTGAATATAACGTGTCAGTTTGTAGCACGAAACCACTGGGTAAATTGCACCGTCAGACAGTTTTGCTTAACAGTATGACCCTGAGTACAGGATAATGCAGCCTTGGGATCCAGGTAATCTGCTGGACTATAAATGTCTTGTTATTATCTACAGACAATGTAATAAGTGGAGAATAAACCAATCCCCAAATCCGAGCACAGTTGTTCCGTGAAATGTTCATGACATACACAAGTGGGCACTTACAGGAGGTGTCCAGTTAATAAGATTTTCCTGATGAAACATGCGCCTGATGCCAATGATATCTCAGATTTAAATGATTGTATTGTTTAATATTTTATTACTTTATTTTATAAGATGATTGTAGAGAGCTTGAACAGGCCTAGGTAATTTATGGGGGGGGGGGGGTGTCCCTGTCACAGACATGTGACCACTCCCCCATAACCACTTAACTGGCAAATCATTATTCTAAAAAACACTCAGAAATTGTCTGGATTTATTTTCGAGTGAATTAGATGATCATCGGCAGGACGCTGACCGTACTCAAACATTTTTTAAAGCTGAAATAGTTTACAAGTCAAAGCCGAGCCATGTACTGTATATAATTGCAACTTTGTTAGAAGTTCGACCAAAGCCTAAGGTTGACATGGACGACACCCACAAGGTTGACACAAGTTTTTCACGTTTTTTGTTGTTGGTGTAGACCGACTTGATTCATACTTTACTATCCAAGTGGGCATAGAGTGAGAATATAATAGGCCAAAGCATGGTGAGCGCAGCGATGGGATTCCGTACACTTATACGGTGTACGTGTCGACATAGACACCAACATTTTTAAAAAAACTCATGTTGACCTTGTGGCAATGTCGACCTATGGTATGTCCAGTGGTATAGCTAGGTGCCATGGTGCCCAGAGCAAGGGCAGGTTTCGCACCCCCCCAACCCCCGATTTGTAGTAGGTGGGACTCTTGCGTGGTGAAAAAGGGGCGTGGCCTAACATTATACAACACACCGTAATGCACATTTCTGCGAACTTTGTAATACCCATTACACATAAAGCCACATGCCGTAATGCCAATTACACCTAAGGCCACACATGATGCCCATTACATTCTATATAACAAACCATAATGCCCATTACACATTTGACACATAAGTGCCACTTACCTACATGCTCATTGCTAGCAACTTCATGCTCGATGCCAGGGGCTTCATGCTCAATGCCAGGGGCTTCATGCTCAATGCCAATGGGCTTCATGCTTGATGCCAAGGGGGACTGAAATTGCTCATTGCCAAAGGGGCCCGAAATTGCTGGTTCCAAGGGGGACTAAAATTGCTCGTTGCCAAAGGGGACTGAATTCTGCTGCAGCCCGTTCCCCCCCCCCCCCCCCCCCAGCTCGCCCGCTCCCCGACTCCTCGCTGTGCCTGGCTGTCCGCCGCTATTTTCAAGTCTCTCGCTGGACCGCTAGCCATTAGGTGCTCGCAGTCCAGCAGCCACCAATGACGCTTCTGATTGGCTGCTGGACCGCAAGCGCCTGTTGGTCCAGCGGGAGACGAATTGAAAATAGCGGTAGACAACAGCTGGGCACAGCGGGGAGCGGGTGAGCTGGGTATGTCAACTATTTTCAGGTGTCGACAGAGTCACTGTTGACCAAGTGACTCACTCACTTTTGAAGCTTAGTGCATCTGGCCCCATACTTAGGGGGAACTTTATTAAGATCTGAGTTCTACTGTATTTCAGATGGGATGTTGCTACGGGCAACCAATCATATGCTATCTATTCTAGAAGGTGCTAAATAAATAAGTAGAATCTGATTGGTTGGCCATAGCAACATCCCACGTGAAATACAACTCCCATCTTTTCCCAAATATTCCCTGTTAGTGTCAGGTGACGAACAAGCCGTTGCTATGATACAGTTACAATGTGACCCAGCAGTGCGGAGCTTGATCAATATACACATAGCCGCTACCTGCAGAAATAGTAATCCAAAGCTCGTGTCCTACAGGAGCTGCGAGGATCATCGCTTGGCCTCCTTGGCCGAGTCAATCACAACTGAAAGGTCAGTTTGCACCAGCAAAGGCAGTCATAGTAACCTATTGCAATGAATTGATCCTGGGATTATGAATTTGCAGAAGGAGATTTACGAGGTCCCGAAGGAGCAGTTTGTCAGATTCCCCTTTTATGCCTTAGAAATAAATGGCTTGTTTTTTGTAAATGGACACATGAAATCACGACGCAAGTATAATGATTATAAAATTATGGAACGAGAATAACTGTATACAGCAATTCCTGGTGGCTGGTGATAAAAGGGAGGAGATTCCTCAGAATGAGGATGTTGGAGGCGTCGGTAATATAGAGGGCTGTTACACCAGGCAGCTGCTAGACCAATAGCAGAGCTGCAGAAATTAAATGTCGGTGATTGGATTATCTTTACAAATGGTTAAATATTTTAATAAGAACATATAATCATAAAATAACACATGAATTACATAGACACTGTGACATGATAAATAGAAGCAAAACAGATTGTTTTTCATTTATAGCACTTAATTTCCCTCATTTAGGATACATTTGCAGTCTGTTCCTATAATGCCCCTTTGGCTCCCAAATAACAGCTCCTTTAGACTGATAGGAGAGTAGAGAGATATTACCATCACTGTGCAGAGGAATGGTTATCCAGCTGGTCAAAGCCTCCACTGTGTGGTGCAATTTCCTGTTAGATGGAGTGGGAGACCAGTGACCACTGGAGGGTTTGTATGCTGGTACTACTGGTAGGCAGTGTCCTCAGTCAGAACAGGAGTAGAATACCCTAGGAATGGAATGGCTGTCTCGCTCTGCGGTCTTTTTCTGGGTCCAGGGCTGGTTCAGACTCTACACCAGGCATGTCCAATCTATGGCCCTCCAGCTGTTATGAAACTACAAGTCCCATCATGCCTTGCCACAGTTTTCCTATTAGAGAATGCTAAAACTTTGGCAAGGCATGCTGGGATGTGTAGATTCACAACAGCTGGAGGGCCACAGTTTGGACATGCCTGCTCTAGAGCAAGGGTCCTAGAGCGGTTGGGTGCAATAAAGATGGGGTCTTGATGCATTTCATTGCGTACCCCACATGCAGCTTTATCAAAGGTGTACTAAGTGTCCTCCATATTGGATATATATATATATATATATATATATATATATATATATATATATATATACCTTCCTTAATGGGATCAGTCAGGGTCACATGATGCACAATAGATAATCCACCTTAATAAGCTTTACAAGCAATTACAGAAACAGCTATTCCTGGCGGTCTTGCAATGCATCTAGCATTATATAATGGTTACGGTATAAATAGTAGATAATGTCTAGGACAACAGTCCCTAGGTCGACCACTATTAGTCCACAGTGACTAGGTAGACACTTTGAAATGGTCAACATACCCCTGTTAGACAAAAGGTTGGCATACGTTTATGGTCGACATGAGTGTTTCACATTTTTTGGGTGTCTATGTCAATATATGTCGCCATGGACGCCGTATAAGTGTGCCACGCCCCCTCGCATGGCTCGCTGCGCTCATTACCACTCTATGCACACTTGGATAGTAAAGTATGAAAAAAAAAGTAAAACACTGGGCGAACCTCTGATTGGCTGAGAGAGCTCAGAGGGCCACCCAGTGTTTAAAACAGTTTTTTTGTAATTCTTCCTCCACCGTTGACCCCAGCCAACCGCTAGCTCTTCTTCCCAGTGCTGAACTACCCAGACGGATGCCGCCAGTGGTCCCTCCTGCCCCCTCAACCCAAACCTGCCACCACGAAAGCATTGCCTCCACATGCGATCGTTTCTGCAATTCCATAGATATTATATGCAGCACAGACTAACTCTAGACACAACATTTGACCGGCGGCGCCGGCTCAACGTGTCGCATGGTCCCTAAAATGGGCATACAATCATTCCATTTATCGAACAGATGTGGTCGAAATCGAGTGATTATATGGGCTATATAAAAGGGATAAAACGTTTCCCAAACATAAACCAAGGTTTTGGTTATTTTTCGATATAGAGAATCAGAAAATAGTCATTCAAATAAAGACTCAAAAAAACTTTTTTTTGTTGTTGATCGGTGTTACGGACCAAATAAAAAACTTTACAAGACCAGTGTTTTATGATTGCGGAATGAATTGCTTTATTACATTGTGATTACTGTTCCTTTGTTTCTTAGAAATAGCCCCATTCTGCCCATCTGTAATAAGAAAAGGGAATTTACTAAAGAAAATATTGGTCTCTTATCCCGTTAAATTATCTCTTCCCCGTAAGATAGCACAGTAACTTTCGTGGGGTCATAAATATAAATCTCTTATACTAATTCATCTCATATTCTTCAATATGATTAATGATAAGAGGAATGAGAATCTAAGATTACAAATCCCATTTACCCAGATTTCCCCAATCTAATGAGTAATGGAAGGGCTTATAAAGTTTCTCTTATTAAAACAGTGATAGACCACCAGGTTCCGGGCCAAACAAACATGAGAAGCGTTTTAGAGTAGTTCTCTCCTAGATAACTGGATTATACGCATATCTAAAGTACGGCGATATAAAGGAATTTAATCTCAGCTGTAGAGCAAAAAATCCCTCCTTTGTCACCGGCTTCATACGAGATTCTACTTTAGATAGTTATAATAAAAAACTGGAAGTGTTGAACGGCACAAAAGCAATTCAGCACCAAGAACGCTTGTAATAACTGTATTTCGGAAGGACATAAAGTCTCTCCATAAGCAATAACACTGAATAGTTGTCACCACTGAATATCAAACTTGCAGCCATATGCTGAGATGAAATTGCCACAAAATGGCACCAATCAAAACCAGCAACGGTGATTATCGATTAGCGCAATACTTTTACTTAAAGCCCAAGGGATCAAAAAAAGCAACAACAATAATGTTTATATTTTGGAAAGGGTGGCCTCTGATGGCAAATGTTACCTTTGCATTTTTATTTTTTTTGTAGTTGAAAGTAGATAAAGAGAGAGAAAATGAGTTGTAAATTTCAGCTCTTACAGAAATGGGGATGATATCTGCTTTTACCTTCTAGAGTTACAGCGCTGGAAATATGATTCTGTGTTCAGCGGTATCAGCTGTAATAACATATCAAACCCATCTCCGGCTGACACAGGGAGATGACAGCCTCTGAATACATATCAATTCTCAAATAAGACTATTTTTGCCATTGCGGTTTGGAAAGCATAGCAACGATTTTTATTTTGCTTTCCTGAAAAAGATTTAATATCCTACATACTGTAATATACTATGCAAAACCTTGATCAGATTTTTTTAAAGTGATTTTTGTATTGCACATATATGAGCTTTACCCTCGCGATACCCACTGCGGCTTAAAATGTAATCCTGAATATGTCTCGCTTTGATGTCAGAACAAGACAACCGTAAGGATCTATATATCCACATTCCCTTCCTCCAGTCTGATTTTTTTTTTATGAAAAGCAGCTGCCGTCATTGCTGTAACTAGGATGGTGCGGCATGTTCCAATGCAGAGGGCACTGCCAGGCAGGGGGCGCTGTATTCTTCTGATTAATTACCGATATCACCTGGCCACCCCCATATCCCCCTCACGTCTTTAAGCACCTTCAGTCACATACTCCTTTATTTAAGGTACATATTTCAAAATACCATACAGAAGCAAATAGCCAGTAGGGTATCTGACTGCACTATGGAAGGTGATGGGCACGAATCCTGGGTATAACAGTATTTGTAAATGTGTGCTTTAAACAAGGAGGGTGCGACTGAAAGTCCTGTGTCTGAATGCTAAGAAATGTATTATTTAAAAAAATAATTTAACAAAATGCAAAGAGCTCTTAAATTAAGAGCATACAGCTGGAGCGCCCCTCTACCTTGCAGGGCCTTGTGATTCCATCGCCAGTCCCCACCAGCCATTCCCAGCTATCGGAAAGGGGTGCGCATCCACAAGACGCTCGCGCACCTTGTTCCAACGGAGCTGTCAGCCGCCTCCCACGCCGCCATCGCCGGTCCCCACCACCGGCCAAACCCCCCTTAACCCTGCCCGTCTCCCTGAAGCGGAGATGGGCAAGGTCACGCTACCCAGCCGCCGAGTGACTGGGACTCACGTGCGTGTGAGACACATCCACGCCCCAGTCTGATGGAGCCCCTCTCTGTCAGCGCTCGCCAGTAGGGAGGCTCTGGCGAGCGCTGAGATTGAAAGGCTCCATCTGTACATCATGGTAAACAGGATTGGTGTCACTTTCCATTTTCTTCTGAGTGTTCTTTAAGTACAGGTGTTACTATTTAGTTATGTGGAGGGTGGACTTTAAGCTCTTTTGCATGGATGCCGTGCTCATTGGGATTTCTACCTCTGTATTCTTTGAAATCCATGTTTATATTTGCATTGGCACCTATAATTGACCCCTACCTGTCTGTTACATAAATTGGATTTAAAGGGAAGATGTACAAAGCCTTGTAGAGTGATAAAATTGAGAGTGATAAAGTATCAACTAATCCCCTTCTTCCTGTAATTTTTCAGGCTGAGAGGCTCCCGCTCCCGGACAAGTATCCTGCTCCTCCCACAACATCCCCAGACCCACCCCTTGCACAAATAACTGGACAGAGGGGGACCCAATGATGATGTTATTTGTGCGGAATTGTGCCATCGCAGTCCTGCCCCCTCTATATAATGCCTGTTTTTCTGGCCTTATATAGCGGGGCAGAGCCACAATGATGCAATCGCATCACCACGCCCCCTGAACAGCTAATCTTGCCACCAGCCGTGCTCAATAATTTTTGGCCAGGCTGCCCTCTCCCAGAGGAGGGGGCAGCAAAGTTGGGTAAGTATGTTTTAGTTGCTAGCCATTGTTACTATTTCTATGAGTCACTGTACCCATGGACAAGCCAAGCCAAGTCCATATAATGCCAACTTATATCAGTTTCTGTTCAAGGATTCCATTTCTACTCTTTAAGTTTAACAATGTTGTGGACAGAATTCATTACACACACAACACTATGGGTTGGACCCATGTGGGGATCTAGAAAAGCTGTACCAGGGTTATTATGTGCCCCTAGCTGACCTTGTCTCCCAATTACGTAAGTAAGGGGACTGTGCTGCCATTGGGACCAGGAAGCTGAGCTCCTGGTGCACCCTAAGAATGCAGAAGACGACTCTCCGTTGGATCTGAAGGCTGCTGTTCTAGGGACCCTGCAAGCCAAATCCAGACACCACTGGAGATATGATGGTGGTGCACAGTGGTTGAAATTGTGTCAGGCCCGGGTGCAAAAATATAATTTGGGCCCCCTCCTCTAGCAATGGGCTTCTTAGTCCTCGGGGACCTGGTGCAATGCTGCACCAATGGTAGTTCCACCTCTGATGGTGCAGAACCCTCATTCATGTGTCCTGTCTGACGACACAGCCCCAGTTACAGCCCTTAATTCTAGAACCTTTTTGTGTTTTCTGGATTATCAGATTTACAATGCATTCCAATAGTAACTGTCTCTTTTTGTGTCCTGGAACAAAGGCAAACTGCCACTTGTGGCCACAGTGGTGGTCAACAAACTTTTCCTACTTTTTAAGTAGCCTACCAACCATCAATGTCCTGCAGTCTTGCCTCTAGAGTCAAATAAAAAGGCAGGTGGCCAAAAGGGCCCATTCCAGATAAACAGATTCATGAATTTGAGAAAAGTAAATTAATTTCAAAGGGACTTTCCTTGCATTTGTTAGTGGTAGAGGCAGCAGTAACTGCTCTGTGAAATATATCTACTCGTAAACTTTAATGTTGTGATTATTCAATTTTCAGTTATTTGCTAGTAATCACTGCGCAGCACTTGTAATTATACTGGCGTCGTATACATAAATATGTTTCTTATTTGGGTCTAGAATATTAAATTCCATTGATTAAATATTTTTGGTCTCTTGTGCTTTTAATAGCAACTGTGGTGAAAAAAGAGGAAACTAATTACAGAAGCCATTGGTTAAACTTACTTCAGCAAGAATAAATATTGAACAAATTTATGCCCCTCTACAGACCAATCAAATTTATTGCCTCTGGGTCATATAAACACAGACTGAGATCCTGCAGGCAGCATCTGGTGCAGCGAAGGCCTGGATTGTGTGTGTTTCTCACTGCTTGTTGCTGACACAGGGATCTGCGTGGATGGAAGATAACGTGTACGGGTTGTGAATGTGGCAGATTTGTAGCATACAGTATGTGCAGTAAAGTAATTAGACAGAACATATATATTGACTGATTCTTTGACTGACTGAACTGACTGACTGAACCTTTGGCAAATGTGCTCTGGTGGGGGTGCAGGTCTATGCGGGATCTACCTGTTTGCTAGGCTGAGATTACACCCAGCCTACCGAACAGGTCTAAATCAGGCTATTATGCAAATCTGGGTACTTGTTTCCTAGCACGGCGCCCTTCGCATACCATTGCATACCGTATTTAGTGGTATGCGATGCGTGCGATGCGATCTTCCCGTTAAATTGACAGGAGTGCTTGTACAATGAAATATCGCATAGCATCGCATGACAGCAAATGGCATGCGATGCGATGCGATTTTTAATTGTACAAGCACCCTGATGGGTGCTTACAATGTTAAATGCACCCCTATTGTCAATGCCACCCCCTTATAACGCAAACCCGAAGCGTATCAAGCACAGCGTGCCCGCAAGGGGCAGCGGTACATGTCCTCTGACCTTTTCATACCCCCACTATCCATGTCGGTGTGGAGTTGATTTTAGATAGTGTAGCGAGCCATCGAGCCCGAAGCGTGGTGAGTGCAGTGAGCCCCGCAAGGAGACGCGGAATACATGTAATCTGTGTCCGCTCACCACGCTTCGGGCTCGGTGGCTCGCTACACTATCTAAAATCAACTCCGCGCCGACATGGATAGTAGGGGTATGAAAAGGTCGGAGGACTCGTACCGCCGCCCCTTGCGGGCACGCTGCGCTTGCTACACTTCGGGTTGGCGTTGATAGTGGGGGTGGCATTGACAATGGGGGTGCATTTATCATTGTAAGCACCCATCAGGGTACTTGTACAATTAAAAATCGAATCGCATCGCATCGCATGCCGCTATATTGCATGCAATACGATGTACTTCGATCAAAATCAGGGGCGCCGTGCTAGGAAACTAGTACCCAAATCTGTAATGGAATTATGGGATGGGAACAGTGGCAGACCTATATTTTTTAAGCAATGAACCTTGAACTGTTATTGGAGTCCCTTTGTGAGCAGCAACCATAGGACATTCTCGAACAAGGTCCAAATTTCTACCTCACACAGGACCCCCCCCCCCTACAATAATCATCTCACAGATCCCGCCCCCCCCTTTCTTCAGCACAAACCGCTTAGCACCAGCAGAATTACCTCCTTGTACCGGCGCCTTCTCTCCTGTCATTGCTCCCAGACTCCTTTATAGGACTAATACTAGCCATACACTTATGCGATCAGATTCGAGGCAACATCGAAGTGCGATGTCCATCGAATCCGATCGCATCTTGAGGTGCCAAAAGTGCCCCTTTTCAGCACCCGATGTTGCATGCCATCTTGAGATGGCACATCGGGGGCAGGCACCACCGCTAACCCCTGCTGCCCAATAGTGCTATGCTACTCCACCGCCCTCTGCCCTCCCTCTCCCACGCCACCAGCGGCACATCCAACCTCTACTTTTTATATGTCTGGCAAACTACTTATTTTCTGATGAGTACCCTAATTATGAAATGGAAGTGATATTGCTTAATGTCAGAGCTGGTACAGGGTAGATCGTCCTAGAGGTTACAGGGACATTGCAGGATCCAGGCCAGCAGCCACAGGTGGAGTGGCAGCTCCAGGAACTGGTAGGAGAGGGCAAAGAAGTCTGGTACAGAAAGTCCTAATTCTGGTGGGGCAGACACTTTATGCCAGGCAGTATGCAGGGCCATCTTAACGGCATTGTGGGCCCTAGGCAAAGCAATGCACGGGGGCCCCTACTTTAGTTATAAAAATCATAACTTCCCGCAGTGTATCTCCACCTACTATCAGCCATCCAGCAATTAGCACCTTACAGCCATTACCGTAGTCTGTATAAGAGGGCGGGGACAATAGGCTGATCCAGTCTTGGGCGTAGTTCTGATTTGGTCGGAGATAACCGATAGTTTCAGTACTGCGTACTACAGTCCTGGCACATGCATTCCAAAACCATCGGCCATGTGCTGTGATGCCGTTATGACCCTGGACGTAATGAGCTGTACGCTGCAGATTGACTGGCACACAGCAGTTATTATGATTACTGTTCCATTGCTCACAACACAAACATGTCAACAGAGACTGTGGGGGGTATTCAATCCCCAATGCCAAAATCGGCTATGGATTGCTGAGATCACGGCCGGATCTTGACAAGCAATGGCCATTTTTGCACACACGCCCCCTTTTCACCGATTGGCAGGTGGGACATTGAATCCCGCCTGCCGATAAACTGGCGAGTGGGCCGAAAATGGGCCAGACTCCCGACTGTCGGGGCCCGGGATTGGATACCTCCCTGTGTCTTCTGATGCGTACTCTCTGGCCTTCGCACCTTTGTTGCAGTGGTCATTCTGAGCACCTTAGGGTTACTCAGATGTCCTATGGTTTTTCTGATGTTACCAATGCATGCAGCAGATCTGAGAAGGTACAGGTGGGTCTTCTCACCTTCTCAGATCCATTGCTACGGAAGTCGCATCACTGGTCACATCTATGTCCACCTTGGAATCCAGTCCAATGTCTGATAGATAATTTAGCTGTGTGATGGGACTGCAGTAGGAACTTCTAAGTCCTGTCTGCCAGAGACATCTTCCCCCTCATTAGAGGCTGGTCACCTTTCCCAAACAGTAACTTAGCTCATCGGCTTTAAATATTTGGATATCTCAAAAAGCGTATACAACACTTGTATCTCTGGCCCTTAGCTCCCTTACTCCCTTCACAACTGGGTCCATAAATGGATATTCTGAATAAACCAATGAACGTTATTTGCAGTACACCCAGACGTTACTGTTAACCCTTCGTTGCTGGAAGACTCATAAACGTGTCACGTTACGTGAACTATCTGGGAAACATCAGTCTGAAATTGCAAATATTTGGAAGTTTGCAGTATGGAAGAAATACTGTTCTAAATACCCCCTGCCATTGTGTGGCGTCTGGCGATTGCATTGTTTTATTACACGGGAGCAGCTATTTGTATAACGTGACATGTAGATCTTCTTACGCTCTGCTTATACAGCAGAAACATATAGTACAGGACAACAGCCGTCTACAGCTACCTGCAGCCCGAACTGAAACAGATACACAGCAGGCGTTCCAGGACATGGGAGGAGTTACCCTGAACTGGAAATTCCTATAGATTGCCCATGACGCCAGTATACTGTTGTATTGCTGTTTAATGTTTATATATATATATATATATATATATATATATATATATATAGTATATGGGTTAAAGTGAGGGGGAACAGAGTGGAACTGAGTTCCACCACCTCTACCACAGTCCTGAACAGTAATTCCAAAAGAAAAGCCGGTCCCAGCAGCTTCTTCTTCTGGCATGGTGTATGTGATGTCATACCATGACCGCCGTTGAAGTGAAGAAGGGCCACTAAGTGGAACAGGCTTTGTACTTGCTAAAGACAGGTTAGCAGGGCAAACACAAAACATTGGCCGCCCGACCAAATACGCAGCTGTCCGATTCAATCAGAATAAAGCCCTTAGTTCCAAGCAGGATTCTACATTTGTCAAATATTGAAATGCTAAATGAAACCACATATTTACTGTCCTTAGAAACCCCTTCAATTTGGAGTCTTATTCTGGCGCGATATCACTATCCCTAAGCGTGAAGTAAATATAGATATTAGAAAACATTTTAATCAGGAGCTCTCGGAATGTAAACTCTCAGAGCGTAATTAGTCCTACAGAAAGGGAACGTGTTTATGTGTGTGACATGTGGCTCGTTAGGAGGTCACGAAGCAGTGACAGAATGTCGTGATGGGATCAGGCCAAGGGATCGTCTCTGCAGCCCTTTGGAAAGTTGCTGATTGGGGGAATATCTTCTCATTAAAAGTATTCTAACAGCTTCAGAGCTCGGCGTGCAGCTGCTTTCTTCCAAAAATATCTATTTCCATGGAGAAAAAAATGTCAGCTGCTTTTGTTTTCTTGCGTTTCAAATCACTCGCTGGCAGAGATGACAATGACCCCGTGAACATCATTCACACACCCACGCAATCAGGGGCTTCCATTCTTGTTAATAGATGTAGCTCAGTTTGCAAGCTTAGGGGAACACTCTGCATAGTATTTCTGCTTCCACAAACAACCTGGAATTCTCTGATTATTTTATACCAAGCATATGTCAGGCCCCACCCCTTATTGGTCCCACCCCATCTCTGGCTGGCCCCGCCCTTGCTCGGACACAGCTCTGTCCTGACTAACCCTTTTGCTCCTTCCGAACCCTCCTCCCCTGCTCGAATACTTCATCAGGCATCAGGCAAGCAGGCTTGCACTGTACACGTATGGGATCAATGGGCAGCTGCCCAAGTGTCCCCCATTTCTAGGGGCCTTTGAGATGGGGCAGATTGGGTTGTGGGCATTTGCCTCCTGAGCTTGTTGGGAGACAGTAGAGAATGGTGCCTGGTCCCTTTGATTGTGAATCACACACAATAGAGCAACCAGGCACCATTCCCATCCTGCTACCCAGCATGCAGCCAGACAGTGGATGGGTGTCAGCATGCTGATTGGGGGATTGCTGGAGCTATCCACCAATCAGAGTCCAGCATTCTCTTCCTGCTCTTCAACTTCAGCCAGACAGTGGATGGCTGTCAGCATGCTGATTGGTGGATGCTGGAGCTATTCACCAATCAGAGTCCAGCATCCTCTTCCTGCTCTTCAACTTCAGCCAGACAGTGGATGGCTGTCAGCATGCTGATTGGTGGATGCTGGAGCTATTCACCAATCAGAGTCCAGCATCCTCTTCCTGCTCTTCAACTGCAGTCACACAATGAATGGCTGTCAGTATGGTGATTGGTGGATGGAGCTATCCACCAGTCAGAGTGCCGACAGCTATTCACTGTATGGAAGCAAGTGGAGATATGGCACGGGAACACAGGAGGGGCATGTTAGATTTTTTTTTTGGGGGGGGGGGGGTTCCCTTTGAATGGGTGTAGAGGGGCCCCAAATGCATTGATTTGCCCAGGGCCTACAATGCTCTTAAGACAGCCCTGACTGTACATGCATTGAGACGACAGGACCGTCTTGCACAATTATTATGAACTAGTAAGCCCGCTCGAAGCAAATGCTTCGAAAGCTAGTCTGCCCTGGTAGGTTTGTCCTGCCCCAGGAAAACCGACTACTGAAGGGGTTAAGGGATTCTGGCACTTTTGTTCATGTGCAGCAGGGTTACCTACTTTGGGCTGCGGGAGAGGACAGCCAGCTAGAAGAAAAAAGAGGCGGGGCTGGTGGCCATGCCAAGAAAGGGGCGGGGCTCGAGTCTGGGCTAACCTAATGAACCATGTTTGGGGGGGCATGTCCATTACAATTGCATCATCATGGCCATGCATCATGCTGTGAAATGCCAGTATTACAGGCATTTCACAACTGGGGTGGGGCGGGGGCTACGATGATGTGATACAGGTAGGCAAGTATGACGCGCAGCACATGCAACTGGCATGCGCAAAGGCTGAAACTGCGGTCGCATTCCAGAAGTCCGAGTGACAGCAGGGGTCGGCAATGCGCTGGGTGGCCCTCAGCATGCTAGAGACAGCAGGTGCAATTTTGCCTTTCAATCGGGCCCAATATATAATATAATCAATGTCTTTTCATGGGACTAAATTCTGATCTCCTTTTGAATTATTCTATGTTGATAATATCATATTATTTCATTTTACAAATTCTTTAACTACTGTTGAGCTACTGAATTATTGACAGCCGCCAATCATTCGATTTAGACATTTTTTTTTATATGTATTGACTTATTTTTTTAAATCACCCTGGAGTATCCCCAAAATTTTCACGGCACCCCTAGGCAAAAAAGTTTGTTACAGAGAAATTCAGGAAATATCAAATGAAATCCGTTAGGGTTAGTTACGTGGCGAGGGACAGGGTTCGCTTCTGTTTGTGAACATCATTTATGATTGTCAGCTCTGGTTTTGCCTAATTACATAAATAATTTGAATTAATCCTGCACCACCAACCTGAGGCACCCCAGAGTCTGAGGTGTGATGTGAAAGGGGTGTTAGAATCATTTATTAATTACGATTAGGATCACATTTTATTTAACATTACAGATAATTTGGCCTGGTGTTGTCATATGCAATGTGAACGAAACTCCGGAGGGCCTTCAAAATCGGAAAGCAAATTAATTGTATATGCACTTCCTTCGGTTATTATTATCATGGGTGTGATACTGACATTGGAATACCTGCCGCCGGTACTCCGACAGGGAAGGTGTGCAGAAAAGTCCCTTGCGGGCTTGGTGGCTTGCTTCGCTCACCCCAGGTTCTATTCTTCTTCTATGGGGGTCCTGAAACCCCACGAGGGAGAATTGGGATGGTTGGGATCCCGACTGTTAGGCAGTTGAAAAGTCGTGATTTCAGCGTCTGTATTCTGACTGTCATCCGGCACTCATTATCATGAGCCCCCTGGTAGGTGCAGTAGATCCATTAATGAATGTGACATCCAGAATGCATGTGCACTAATCAGAATAGTGAGCTACTCTTGTTACACTAATAACGGAAATCCTGTTTTTCTGTGCGCAGAGAATCAAAGTACTGTGGCAGCTGTACTAAACACACGAAGCCTTCACCAAAAAGCGCCAAAAGAAAGTCAAATAAGCATGCACAGAATGAGTGTTTTTCCAAAAAGCGCCACCAGTAGTTGTCTTTTCACCAATAAAATATATTCAACTTTCCTGAATATCTAAATGTATTCATATATTCATCCTGCCTCTGTTCTTATATATCTGGAAATAGCTTAAAAAAAGAAAATAATAGTGCAATATTGTTTTTACACCATGAATTTTTAGATTTTTAGTTGCACTCACATTTCCTCTATAAATATATAGCATGTAACTCCACTTATGTATGGATAGCCTGAATCAGTCTTCCCCTTTAAAGGTTCAACAGGATACAAAGGCACTAGAAGGAGCTCAAATATATAGGAACATAGTGCAATAATGTTTGACAAATAAAAAACAATTGCAGTAGACCAGAGAGCAGCTACCAAGAAGAAGAGACAGGAGCCTTACCATGAGGTGGGAGAATGTGAGCTTAGAAAGTGCAGTACTTAGTCCATTATGTTTGTGTATTTATTATAATGGTATTATAATACCTTTTCTTGACCACTTATTTATATTATTTAAATGTTTGATACAGCCTATACTATACACCATCTATAGTGTTAGATATTAATACTGTATTCCATACAGTATCCAGTGCATGCAAAGACCAATGTTTACATTAATGTCCGGGGATCGTTACTTGGTTCTTCTACCGCTCCCCCAGACTCCCGCATTGCTCCAATGTTGCACAGAGTGTGAGATTGTGGACTGAATTTGGAAACCCCCCTCTAGAAATCTTGCATTTACCACCACTATTGCCCATTAATATGCTGAGTTTTTTAACGTGTTTTCAAGTCAGGGTTTCAAAGCTGTTTTTCCAAGGTTACTGGTTTATTTTGAGATTTAGATTTTTTTTGTTTGTTAACTTGAACATCAAAACCAATTCACGTCTATAGACATGCCCGAACAATAGAATAGAATGTACTAATGGTGCTTTGACCATCCCTAATCAGAAATGACCTTTTAAGTAATATATACGTTGTGTCCATTAAGCCAGGGTGTTTGGTGAGGCCTCTGGTCAATCACTGTTGCCTGGGGCTGTGGAATGTCCATTTAGAATCTCTGTCCAGGTAATAACGGCTGACTCAGTAGCGATAGGAGTGTGATAGAAGGTGCTCTAAGCTGCTAATGAAGTCAACACTGTCAGTATAACTGCAAAAGAACTTTGAATGGTAAATCCATTAAACCGGACCTCGTACGTCAGAACTGAATTCCCGCCCTACCCAATATTACAACTTCTTAGACACATCGGTTCGACACAATTAAGATCGACAGTGAAAAGGTTAACACATGAAAAAGGTTGAAGTGCATTAGGTGGACAGGGTCAACATAACAAAGGTCGATATGAAAAAGGTTGAAATTTGTTTTTAATGGATTTTTTTGTGTCTATGTCAACATAAGTCGACATGAACACCATAGAAGTGTACCAAGTCCCCTTGCAGGGATCGCCACGGGGTACATGACACAGTTTGTTATGAAGTATTATTTATATTAGAATGTGTACTGAGTCAGTGGAGTAACTATAGCTCCGCAGCCCCCGCGGTGGCGGGGAGGCGCAGAGAAAGTTTGGGTGCTGGGGGTCTGCGGGGCTATAGTTACCCGCTGCTGTCTCTGCCGGTACCTGCCTGCCGTGCCCGGTCCCGTCTCTCCCAGCGCTGGCTAGTGGCTCCTGTTGCTATAATGAAAACGGACACTTAGAAAATGGCTGCCCCCATACTGCAGACAGTTTTCTGTCTGCAGTATGGGGGCAGCCATTTTCTAAGAGACTTTTCATTATAGCAGCAGGAGCCACTAGCCAGCGCTCGGAGAGACGGGACCGTGACGGCACCGGGCACGGCAGGCAGGTACCGGCAGAGACAGCAGCGGGGGGTGGGGGTGGGGTAAAGGGGTGGTTGCCGAGGGGAGGGGGAGTGGGGGCGCCCAAAAATTTGTGCCAGGGGGGCGCAAAATAGATAGTTACGCCACTGTACTGAGTATATGACCATTTAGCTATATACTGAATATATTTATGAAGTCTTAAAAGTGTGTGAATTCCCATATGCAAGATTTTGGTGCGGTTCAAACCTGTACAAAGTAAGAAAATGGTTTCTAGGATAAGTGAACCATTTTTGGGACACATGCTGGTTATTGTAGTGCCGCAAATACTAGATCAGCAAAACTGTTGTATACTAAATGTACTTACGTCACATTAAATCTACTTCTTTATATCATTCATGTAATACGGTGTGACATTCAGAAAGTGAGAGATGTTGGGAAAGTTTATCCAATTTTTCTAACAGCAGCAATCATTTACACTGAAAAAACAGGTTGATTTTGCCATGTAAATGATTGCTGCTTTAAAAAAAATGGGAACACTCTCCCAAAGGGCCTTATTCTAGTTCACTCTTTCTGACAAAATCCTTCTTAGATGGACAAAACCATGTGCACTGCAGGTGGGGCAGATGTTATTTGTGCAGAGAGAGTTAGATTTGGGTGGGGTTTTACTACAAAGTGAGATCTATATTGCAGTGTAAAAATAAAGCCGCCAGTATTTATCCTGCACAGAAACAAAATTACTCACCCAAATCTAATTCTCTCTGCACATGTTACATCTGCCACCCTGCAGCGCACATGGTTTTGTCCATCTAAGAAGGAATTTGTCAGAAAGAGTGAACTAGAATAAGGGCCCAAATCTCTGACTTTCTGATTCTCACACACTATTACATTTGGTCCTCAGTCTATAAAGAAGTAGATTTAATGTGACGTTAGTTGCCTTGTACAACGTTACACCAGGACTACATGATCAATATAAATAAATAATCAGCATGTACAGTACAATTGTGCAGATTAACAGAAGTCAGAACGGATGGACCATTTCTATTAGGTGTTATATAAAATCTAAGATTGGGTCTGTTTTAGAAGGAAAATGGACACTGTCATATTTTTCTAAGTCAACTTTGCTGACTTTGCTGTTCCTTGTACTAAAGATAGCACCCGGGTATCACTTGCAGCAAAGGCCCACTCCGAGGGCAGCCCGCACAAAAATGAGAAGCCACACCCCAACCTGTAAGCCAACACCCACAACCTCTGAGGCCACACCCCCTTTTTCCAGCAAGCGGCTTTTCCACACGGGCTGCAGGCACTGCGGCACCTGGTGCCCAAAGAGGTAGAGACGGACGCCACTGTCTCAGGGCCAAATGTAACAGCCTGCAATTTCTGTTGCAATTTCGTTAAGTTGGCTACAAAATGTAAATTTTCTTTAACTAAGAAAACATCTTTAATGTAAATGTTATGGCTAAAGGGGCGCAGACTCAACATTTTGAATGTCGACCTGTTGACTACAACTCTATTATTACCGTTATGCTATAAAATATCTTTATACTGTTTAATTAGTCTGTTAACAAAATATTTATTAAATAAAATGATTATTTGGGTTATATTTTGCTATTTTGTGTAACACAATTGTTGGCTCAAACACCTATACCCCTTTGTCTTCAATTAATCACTGAATTGAAGCCGTGCATTTAAAGTTCTAGCAACTTATGTGACAACCTTTAAGTAACATCCTGTAATTACAGTGCAATTTGCATGGAAAGAGACCTATTAATTGAAGCCATATTCGCTGTTGTATAAGCAGAATGTAATTAATTCTGAAAACAGTAATATGTAGGCAGAACAATACATCCAGCTGCCCCTTATTGACTTCTGTGTATAATAGCCAGATACTGAGCGCTCCTAGGGGGGGGTACTGTATGTATCAACAGTGGAGAGAAATACAGTACCAACTATTCATCTCTTACCATGTTACAGGCTGTGTTTGGGGAACCGCAGGAGCTGTTCGGTTGGTGAATTGGGGTAATTCAGACTTGCTCGCTAGGCTTGGTTTATTCAGAGCATAACAAGCAGGTTAACACCGCCACGCCGCATTGGCGTACACAGGCCCCGCCTCCTGGATCCCCTCGCTAAGCTGCGAGCGGATATGTACACTTACACAACTGCTCGCAATCGCCTGTACAGAGGAGAAATCCTGTGATGGTTACTTAACATCGAATGATTTTTCGCCCTGCTAGCAGCCAATAAGTCGCCCAGGACTCACTTGTCGGCTGCGCAGTCTTCTGAGAACCAGGTTTACAGTAGAGGGGATCATCTTGGAGAGGAGATACAGTGTGGCGGACATGGTGACAATGAGCGGACAGACTGCGGCAGGATCAGACTATCAGTGAGATATACGACCACATGGTGAAGGTTTCTTAATATTTCATCATTTAAGCCTTGTATAACTCATGTGGCATTACACAGGCCAAAGGTCATTGCTGCGTACTTATAATGCCCATCTCGTGTGCTGAAGGCGGCCTTCCGCTCATCGTCAGACTTTATCTGAATCACGTTCTACCCCCCCCCCTCACATTTCCAGTTGGATCCCTGCTCCAGGAAGATGCATTCACTATTGTAAGTTAGCAGTAACATGATGACTCGGAGACATAGGTTGGCATTAAAAACATGAGTTATTTATTGTGTGGCAGGGACAGCATCTATACACATGAAGGTAATGGCAGTAGCGCACGCAGGGGGGGTTTCCAAGTACCCAGAAAGCTCCCAGAAGTCTAAGGGCCCTAGTCTGAAAGCTGAGGGTCCCCTCTTTCCATGGGTACAAGAATTTTAAAAATCGGCCCTTGGGAACCGGAGATATCTGACTTCAAACAGTGGTCCCCATCCAAGCCTGTTGATTGCTCTTCCCAGTCAGATATTTCAGGTTCTGTCTGACTTAGAGTTTTTCTGAGGGTATATTCCAAAAGCTGGGACTCTCCCTCTTTGATGGACAGTAGTAGTTTGTCTCTACTTTGCCCAGAACCAGAGATATCAGCCTTCCAGCAGCTGGTTACTGCTCCAGCTCCACACACCTGGAATGTAGTTTTATATTCTCATTGGCAGATTGCTCTGCCTCCTGAACTCTGATCCCCTAGTCCCCAATACCATTTGGTAGGTGGGATTCTCTAGTTTTTAATTCCATTAACATCTAAGAAATCTATTTCTGGGAACTGGAGATATCTGCAGTCAAGCAAGCTGTCCTCCCACCAGAAAATTATGAATAATAAGCCTACTCCACTATACACCCCTCCTCTGCGTATTAAACATCCTCTACCACCCTGGAAGTTATGTATCAGGGCCCCTTCATTCAGCCCAATGCCCCCTTCTCCCACCATCTGTGCAGTAAAGGGGTAATTAGTGGAAATTACTGATCCAGGCCCTACATGCTGAGCGGTTGATATAATACCCCCTACCACCTGTGGGACATCAAAGCTTCCCCCACCCCTACCGCTGGAGGATCGGTAGGGGCCCCAATACATTGCTATGCCCAGGGGCCTACACTGCTGTTGATGCCCCTGTATGTATATATATATATATATATATGTTTGTATGTATGTATGTATGTATATATATATATATATATTTGTTTTTATTATTTATATACATTTGGTCTATCTATAATACTTTAACTGACCCGGCATATACTGGGTCACCTAAGTGTCCATTTCCGTGCTTTGCTCCGCCCCTCTGGAAACCCCCTTCTGAAAATCCTGCGTTTGCCACTGAATGTATAGGATCCGGTCCAGGTTTACAGCAGCAGGGAAACTGATGAGATCAGGGTTCGGGTCATTAGCAGCACCTGTGCTCTCCTGATATAAGTGTTTCCAGGGCAGAGGGTCATTGCTCCTGATGTTGGAATAGCTGCCCAGGTGATAGGCCGGGGTGTGGGCTATGGTAGGGAGTCTGGGACCACTGGAACATTGTGAGGAGTTTGTACTATGCTGTGACACCTGTAGGCTGCAGTGCTGTGACCACACTTGCTTATGCTGTGCACCTGGTATGCTGTTTACCTGCTACATCATGAAAACCAAACCTTCATCTTATCCGGTGTCTGTGATTCCTTGTCACAATTAATCAACTTTTAGATGGAATAAATGTACAGATGGGGCAGGTCCCATCTTTGCAGGGGATGGCGATGGCGACGCCAGCCGCCATCCCCCGCCAGCGCCATCTCCATAGCGAGAAGGGGACGCTCGCGCACGAGAGGCGCGCGTCCCCTTCCGACGGCGCTTCCAGCACTTCCCCAGGGTCACCGCCGGCTTGTCGGTGGTCACCCGGGGTCCCCGCCTCCTGCCCGCACCCCCCCCCCCAACCCTGTCTGTGTCCCTGAAGCGGAGACGGACAGGGTTCCCGTCGCCCCGCCGACGGAGATTGAGACGCACGTGCGCCCATCTAGTCAGGCAAAAAATGGAAAATCCCCCAAGACCCCCACTGTTGAAAGTGGCGAGTAGCAAAAGCCCCGAGTAGGATAGACAGGGAAAGACAAAACAGACTAACAGGGAGAGAGAACATAAAACATGGCAGCATCAATGCAGCACAAGATTCACCAATGGTGACACGGTGACACATTTGTGCGCTCCGCCGCATGTAAATACATCAAGTAAACAGCATATTACATAGCATTTACAACACATTTTAGAACATAGTAAATATATTATAACTTTCTTAGAACAATGGTAAGACGTAAACTGTAAAGTTACTAACTATAAATAGTAATAAAATGATTACTGCTAATAGGCAGAAAATTAATTATAATAAATCTAGTTAAATCCCCAATTACATATTTCCCCTTTAACTGTTGTATTCCCTTTCAACTGAATTCAAATCTGAATTAAATAAAATTTTTCTAACAAATAATTAAAGATTTCAATAACAAATCCTTATTAGATGACATAAAGGATACACCTAGAGCCAGATGGAGCGCTCAGTAGGCTGCCTGCCGCCAGGAATAACCTGGAGATGTTATCTGGTCACTGAGGTAGAGGGCAGGGGTGCAGTGATGGAGGCAGATGTTCCGTGCCTGCAGGAGGAGGTCTTTCCTACACAGCGTTGTAGCTAGGTGCCATGGTGCCCGGAGCAAGGGCATATTTTGCCCCCCCCCCCCCCCCCCGGTAATGAATTGGGGGCGTGGCTAACATAACATGTGTTGGCATGTTACATTTGAAAAGAAAAAACATAAAAAATAAGACACTATATAAGACACTGTAACGGAATCTGCTGCGCTATATAAGACACTGTAACGGAATCTGCTGCGCTATTTAAGACACTGTAACGGAATCTGCTGCGCTATATAACACACTGTAACGGAATCTGCTGCTATATAAGACACTGTAACGGAATCTGCTGCTATATAAGAGACTGTAATGGAATCTGCTGCGCTATATAAGACGCTGTAACGGAATCTGCTGCGCTATATAAGACACTGTAACGGAATCTGCTGCGCTATATAAGACACTGTAACGGAATCTGCTGCGCTATATAAGACACTGTAACGGAATCTGCTGCGCTATATAAGACACTGTAACGGAATCTGCTGCGCTATATAAGACACTGTAACGGAATCTGCTGCGCTATATAAGACGCTGTAACGGAATCTGCTGCGCTATATAAGACACTGTAACGGAATCTGCTGCGCTATATAAGACACTGTAACGGAATCTGCTGCGATATATAAGACACTATAACGGAATCTGCTGCGCTATATAAGACACTATAACGGAATCTGCTGCGCTATATAAGACACTGTAACGGGATCTGCTGCGCTATATAAGACACTGTAACGGAATCTGCTGCGCTATATAAGACATTGTACCGGAATCTGCTGCGCTATATAAGACACTATAACGGAATCTGCTGCGCTATATAAGACACTGTAACGGAATCTGCTGCGCTATATAAGACACTAATGGAATCTGCTGCACTATATAAGACACTGTAACTGAATCTGCTGCGCTATATAAGACACTTTAACGGAATCTGCTGCGCTATATAAGACACTGTAACAGAATCTGCTGCGCTATATAAGACACTGTAACGGAATCTGCTGCGCTATATAAGACGGTGTAACGGAATCTGCTGCGCAATATAAGAACTTGTAACGGACTCTGCTGCGCTATATAAGACTATGTAACGGAATCTGCTGCGCTATATAAGACACTAATGGAATCTGCTGCACTATATAAGACACTGTAACGGAATCTGCTGCGCTATATAAGACACTGTAATGGAATCTGCTGCGCTATATAAGAAACTGTAACGGAATCTGCTGCGCTATATAAGACCCTGTAACGGAATCTGCTGCACTATATAAGACACTGTAACGGAATCTGCTGTGCTATATAAGACACTGTAACGGAATCTGCTGCGCTATATAACACACCATAACGTAATCTGTTGCGCTAAATAAGACACTGTAACAGAATCTGCTGCGCTATATAAAGGGGTATACTGTAGTTAGGTTTAGAGACTGCAGGTAGGGAGGGGTAGGGGGATAGTATACTTACCTAAAAAAAGTGTCAGGATCAGTCGGATGCCACTACTGACCTTATAACCATGCGTTAATTAATACACTTGACTTGCCCTTTTCCCTCAGTTAGGTGTCGGTTGCGTCGGCAACATACATTTGCTATATATGGTGGTAAATTACAATAACATTAATAGCATAATATTATTATTTATGTATGTAAAAAGCACTTTTATTATATACTAAATTACTCCTTTGTTTAAATGTAAATAATTTACTGTAATTCATATTTAAAATAATCCCATCAATGCTAGCAATACTGGATATATCCAACAAGGAAAACAAAACAAGAGAAAATGCGAACCCCAAAAAATGGATTTTCAGTGTGTGCAAATGACATGTCTTAAAAGATCAGAATCAGTTTCACAGATACGGGAATTAATGGAAATAATTATATACAAGTTTTCCATTCTGGCGCTGATTAGAGGGAATTTTAAACTGTGCATGTCAGGATTTCTCTGGGGGAACTTACTATTCACTGAAATATCTAATTTGCTTTGTGCTTTGTTTACAGCAAGTATTCACATTTAAGTGGTCTCATGAGCTCTTTTTGCTGGAAAAAATTCAGTTTGAGATTTTTTTGGGGTTATAAATTGCATGTAAATGCAAACACGGCGTCCATATCTCGCTGTGATGTGCATGGAATAGATTCTCTAGGCATTGACAGCTTAGTTGTTAAACAAAGGGTGTACTAACTCAGTGGCTGGTAATAATAAGAATTGGGTAGAAAATTACCTACTATTTAACAACGATTAACGGCTCACAAAATGACTGAAATGAAACGAACTGAACAAAATAAAGAAATTCTTCTTTTGTATGTTTGTTCAAATTCGAAAAGAAAAAAGAAAATTTTTTAAATAAAATATATATATATTTTTTCACAACTGTGCCATTGTAAATTGTGGAGGTTTGAATGTTACTTCCTATTTTTTAACATTATTTGCCCTATTATGTGTAACTGAAACAGTTATTTCCTAACCAAAGCCCCAATGGAAAAGTTCTGTAACTGCCTCCTTCCCATCTATAATGACCATGCATTTTGAATAGATGGGCAATGTCTCCTAATGCATGAATATCAGCATAGTGCAGGGGCATCACGGATGGTGTAATGGTTAGCATTACTGCCTCACAGCGCTGAGGTCATGGGTTCTATTCCCACCATGGCCCTAACTCTGCTGAGTTTGTATATTTTCCCTGTACTTGCGTGTGTTTCCTCCGGGTACTCCGGTTTCCTCCCACAATCCAAAATTATATTCAGTGGCAAACGCAGGATTTTCAGAAGGGGGTTTCCAGAGGGGCGGAGCAAAGCACGGAGATGGACACTTAGGTGACCCAGTACATGCCGGGTCATTTAAAGTATTATAGATAGACCAAATGTATATAAATAATAATAATAATAAAAAAAATATATATATATATACATACATACATACAGGGGCGTCAACAGGAGTGTAGACCCCTGGGCATAGCAATGTATTGGTGCCCCTACCGATCCTCCTGCGGGTGGTAGGTGGTATTATATCAACCGCTCAGCATGTAGGGCCTGGATCAGTAATTTCCACTAATTGCCCCTTTACTGCACAGATGGTGGGAGATGAGGTGGGAGAAGGGGGCATTGGGCTGAAAGGGGGAGAGTCCCAGCTTTTGGAATATACCCTCAGGAAAGCTCTAAGTCAGACAGAACCTGAAATATCTGACTGGGAATAACAATTAACAGGCTTGGATGGGGACCACTGCTTTGAAGACAGATATCTCCGGTTCCCAAGGGCAGATACCCATGGAAAGAGGGGACCCTCAGCTTTCAGCCTGGGGGGTTTCTGGGTACTCAGAAACCCCCCCCCCCCCTGCGTGCGCTACTGATATTGGTAGGTCAATTGGCTCCCAACAATGTCTGTGTGTGCGTGTACATGTGGTAGGGAATTTAGATTGTAAGCTCCACTGGGGCAGGGACTGATGTGAATGTTCAACTATTCTCTGTAAAGCACTATGTGAATATGTGTGCGCTATATAATAAACTGCTAATAAATAAATAGTGCCAGAATCAGGAAATCTTAAGCCAGGTATATGTCATTCATGTATCGGTTTGACTGAGTCTTGGGCTGGCCTGATGTACAGTGGGGTGAAATTTAATAGGATGAGCGATTTGGTAAGAAATCTCCAGTTTTTTAAAGCGGCAATCATTTACACTGCAAAAACCAGTTTGATTTTGCAGTGTAAATGATTGCCGCTTTAAAAAAAAATGGAGAATTCTTACCAAATCACTCACTTTGTGAATCTCTCATCCTATTACATTTCCTCCGGTGAGCTTCGGACCAGTACTGGGGAGTTGGCGGAAACCCCGGAAGAGTCTAACACAATGGTGGCTTTCATCGGGAACTACCACAAGAGAGTTTGGGCTTAGCTGCATCCAGTGTGCAGATTGCAGCCCTCTGCCTGGGTTTCCCAGTACTGGTTTCAGAATTCCACAGTGGAATGGAATAGAAGGAATCGGGGTAGTACTGGATATCGGATTGATTTAGATGGTACAGAATATCAAACCAGAACTAATGGTACAGGATATCAGACTGGAACTAAAGATACAGGATGTTGGGGCATCACAGATTTTTGACCCAGGAGGAAATATTATCACCTTTGCCCTATTAAAGGACACATATACATTACCTAATACACATTTCTTTATGTACCTCCAGACCCGTCACTACGTGACCTCATTACCAATAAAATGGGGGGGACTCAGCTCCCTTAAATCCTTTGATGGGTCTTCTCAGGAGATGGGAGGGGAAACCGTGCAAGTTAAAACATATATATGACCTACTTCTGAACATTCCAAACACAAAAAACCTTACATCCCTCCTAACCTCCTGGCAGAAGGATATCCCCTCAGTTAATACAATTGACACATTAATACATAACTTTCCATTCATACAAAAAACACTGGGATCAGCATACTTGCAGGAAGTCCATTTAAGAACACTGCACAGTGCATACATGCCTCCGTCCACGAGATCCCACTTTGACCCGATGGTGGATGGATCGTGCCTCCGGTGCGGGAGATCGAGAGCTGATTATTTTCACTCCTTTTGGGAATGTCCCAAGATCAGACGTTTTTGGAACAAGGTATACCAATTTATAAATCAGAACTTCACCACGTCCTTAACCCCCTCCCCCTTAGCAAGTCTATGCTTAAATTTTGAAGAGTGGAATCACATCCCGGCTGCAAAACCACTGTCGAATATGTTCATTATGCTATTCACCATAGCCAGAAAGCTTATTCTGAAGCATTGGACAGTCAAAACTGCCCCAAACATGCTCCAGGTGCAAAAAATGATGATCCAACAACTTTACTTTGATAGAAAGTCCTGGTTAACAGGCTCAGCTTTTTCATTGTCTTCCTTTGAACGCAAATGGTCTGCTTATATTCAAACCCTGGATCCAGATCTTAAGGAAAAAGTTTTGAAATCCTTTGATATAACCAATTGGTCAACAATAGCACGGTATAATCATGTTTTATTTACTATATCCGTAGTTTAGATAAATAAATCTAGAACACATATTTCTGAACTATACAAAAGATATTTATTACATATATCACATCTATCTCATACTTCATACAGGAAACTTATTGCACTTTGTTTTGAGATTGCAGCCAGAGAACTGTGATGTTGGATCCATATCCAGGACTAACACCAGCTAGATGAGGAGAGAAATAAACTACTCTCAGGCGACAGGCTAGTCTTCTAGTAAATATGGATAGTGAACAGGACCCACCTGCAGATAAAGATTTACACCAGTCAAAAATGGTTCAGACTCAAATATAACCCTCATGTTATGTATGTATAACTGGATTGAATCTGTTGATACAAAACGTTTACCAAAATGTAACCCCCCCCTCCCCCTCACTCCCTTCTTTTCTTGTTAATTTGAGTTAAATTACTTATATTTTTCAAAAGCAACGAACAGCCAAATGTAAGATGCAAAAGTTCCAAAATTGGTCACTTTGAGCTGTTCAATAGTCCGAGTTACCTGTGTGTATTCTTTGTATTATTGATAAAACAAAAAACAATAAAAAATTGTTATTTAAAAAAAAAAAGAGACAGGATGTTGGGATGGAACCGATAATAACGGATTTAGGCAAAAAAACCAATGATACAGAATATTGGACCGGAACCAATGGTACAGGATATCAGTCTGGAACCGATGACACACGATTTTGGGATGGAACCGATGCCACAGGATATCAGACTGGAACAGTAAATATGGGATTTCTATCTCAGACTGATGGTACACTATATCGATCTGGAACTGATGTGATGATTGAGGATATCAGACTGTAACCAATGGTACCAGATATCAGTTTGGAACCGATGGCACAGTATTTCAGGATGGAACCAATGATAAAGAATATCGGACTGGAACAGATCATTCTGGATTTTGGTCCGGAACTAATGGTACAGGATATCGGACGTTCTAGATTTCAAATGTAGTGGAGGAAGACATTAGATGGGACTCCCATGTTTTCCCATCATGCTAGTGGGCTAGTCCAAAACCATCCACTATGTAGGTCCATAAGTGTGTCTCTTATTTCTAGAAGAAAATGATCCAGTACTGATATTTCAAATTGTAGGGTGTAAAGAGTGATCTCCGAGCATCACCTGGGAGCTACCCAATAATGACTCCATACAGTACATCTATTAAAATGCTGAGAATTGTACCAAAAAAAAAAATAAAGTCAGGTAATCAGAAAAGTCAAGGCTCAGACTAATACATAGGCTGGACTTCTTTCCCTACACTCCACCGTCACTCACTTTGAACCGAGTAACTGCCATAGTCTAGGTGCAGATGTACAAATGGATGTTATGCACATTACAAGCAGCAAAATCACTAGTTTGGTCTTGCGCCCTCTGGAGGGGATGCCGTTAGCTCCCCAACAAATGGTATGGCAGCAGTCAGAAGAGCGATGCCGGCATCCCAACTAGTGGCCAGAAGACTGGCATTTAACGCCGACATCACTGTGGATGCCAACAAACCAGAATCCTGGCATTGGTATCATCAGTATGAGCTACAGTTTAGCGTTAGATGGATTTGGTGATGGTTCGGTTTAGCCACTAGTGGAGGACTTAGGGTTAGGCTGCGGTGGGCAAAGGTTAAGGTTAGGTTTAGGCAAAGAGGGTTAGGTTTAGGTGGCGAGGTATGAGGGTTAGGGTTTGCCAGTAGCATTTTATGGACGTTAGGGTCAGGCTGTGGGGAGGGATGGCTAGGCTGCGGGAGGAAGGGTTAGGCACTTAAAAGGGGGGGGGGGGGGTTAGGGATAGGTTGCATGAGGGTTAGGTTCAGGCAGTAGGGAACAAGAGTTTGCCACTAGCAGAGAGGTTAGGGTTGGGGAAGGGCAGGGGAAACACAAAATTGGTTTCCGGACTCCTGTCCTTAACTCCACCACTGGTCATCCTTCTGAATCCTTTGTGGTGTACGGTAAGTATAGCGAAGGTTAAAACAGTGTTGGCCAGATATTGGCAGCCCATCACCAGCAATTGAATCACTACTTTTGATGGCAATACATGCACTGGTTGGCCTGGGAGACCAGGAGATTTACAATTATCATCTGACATAAAGTAATGAATGTACAGTATGTTTACATAGAAGGACAGTAGGGTTCACAATTACCACTCTGCCTAATCCAGAATTGTGACATTTGTTGTGTAATTGGCATGTCTAATATAGTTTTACATGCGCCATTTGTCTTAAGAAATATACATAACACAGCACATTCCGTAAGAGCTGAAAACTTTCATTCTAAGTGCTAACTGGAATTTGGCCGTTTGCCTCTTTTCCTTTCACATCACATTTGTATTCTGTTATATACAATGATCTGAAATAATTTGGTGCCAGGTTCTGTTTCTAGCTGATATCCCAAAAGATTTTAAATGGAAGTTTACGGTATTTTAAAGGAAAGTTTATCGTATTTTTAAATCCCTCTGCAGATCAAAAAAGTTAAATCCCTGCTTTGGGTTCTCGGAATATACTCTTATTACAAACATGAGTTTTAGAACTGCTGAACTGATGCTTGATTGCATTAGTCTGTTTTAAGTGCATGAAATATCATATTTATTGATCGTACAGTGACTCATTGTAAATCAGTGATCTCTGTGATGCTTTAAAGTAAAACAATCTGCTTGGCAAAATCCATACTCAGTTTTCCTCTGTTATAAATAATTTCTTTATGGTTTGTAATCACATATAGGGACCCATTCTGAGTGGGAGGAAAGCAAAAAATAAAACAAAGCAAGTACTGTAAAACCATGCTGCGTTGCAGGTGGGGGAGATTCAAATGAGATAATGCTAACAGGAGCGCCAGAAGTTACCTATCCCTCTCCCTCTACTCTACTAATCCAAACACTTTCTGCTTGCAGCCTAACCCTAACACCCCCACCCCCTCTACAGCCTGACCCTAAACCTTCCTGCTAGTGCCTAACGCCCGTACCATGCAGCCTAAACCTAACCCTCCACTCCACTGCCTAACCTTAACCCCCCCTTTCTAAGTTCGTAAATCTAACCACCCACCCCGCAGCTTGACCCCCTTCCCAAGCCTGACCCTAACCCGTTCTGCCATTCTTACATTTGGGAAGCTAACTGTCAGGATTTCGTCATCAGCATCCTCATCCTTTTCAATGTTCCAGTGGCGGTGTTATGACAGAAGTCCGCTGTTAGGATTCCGACACCTTACTGACGGTAATATAACGGATTCGGTATGAAATCCCGACGGTCAAAATCCCGACAGCTATTGACCGACGGTCAAAATCCCAACATGGTCAAAATACAGACATTTAAAATCCCGACAAGGTCAAAAATCCCGACAAGGTCAAAATGACTTTCGGTCGACAAGTCGCGAGGTCGACATGGGTTTTTTCACAGTTTTTTTTACCCGAATGTTGACACAGTCAACATGGACACAGTTGGAAGTCAACTGCAGCCTCTCGCTCACTTCGGGCACGGTGCCTCGCTGCGCTCGGCACACTATTTTATTCTCCCACCACGCCCTAGTGGATGGTAGGGCATGAAATACCGCCTGTCGGCACATTGTCGGGTCAAAAAACAGGGAAAAAACCCATGTCGACCTCGCGACCTGTCGACCGAAAGTCATGTTGACTTTTTCACTTGTCTACACTCTATATGTCGGTATTTTGACCTTGTCGGGATTTTAAATGTCGGTATTTTGACCTTGTCTGGATTTTGACCATGTCAGGATTTTAAATGTTGGAATTTTGACCTTGTCGGGATTTTGACCGTCGGTCAATGGTTGTCAGGATTTTGACCGTCAGGATTTTGACTGCATCCCAATATACCTGCATCCCATACATTACTATATATATCAATAACAACTAGAATGATCCACAATTCGTGCTTAGGGGTGATTCTAATTGACTTGCTAAGCAGTGAAATTTCCCTACTTAGTGAGCCATGTAACACCGCCCGCCGCCCGCACGAATCCTCCCCCCTCCCCCCTGCCATTTCTCTTTGCAACCATGTGAGGGCATGTGTAACGAAGACACATCCGCTCGTATGCCACTGCTGCTGTCTGTGTACCCATGGGAACGTCCATAAAATGCTGGGAGTTCCCATGGCCCAGTGCCACCGCCACACCCATTCGCCCCCATCTCTCCCTCCCCTCTGGTAACTGGGAGCAACTTGCTGCAGACGTTCTCAGTTGAGGTTTGTACATGAAGAGAAACGGAATGTTTCTGATTACAGGGCGCATGTAATAGGGTCCGATGTTACCGGAGGTGTGTGCTGCTGGCAGATCTCGCACAGTGGTTTTTAAAGTGTTTACAAGGCAGAATCATTGTCACCTATGCTGCATACAAAATGAATCCATGTATTTGCACCCCTGTCCTTTTCTTTGCTATCAACTCAACATCATCCTCATACTGTAGGTCTACTGCCATATAAAAGATCCACAGAGTTTCTCTGAATTATTTAATGGTAAATCATGCAGCAGTTGCTGGTGTGGATAATGCTGATTTCTGCTCCAGTACAAGGAATTCCATTGAGCGCTTATACAGAGAGATTATCTATGAGCCGAAACACTACTGACAGAGAAAATCTCTCCATATAAAGTTCTACCAGTCACACACAGAGATAAGCAAAGTTGAGGCGGAAGAGAATGACATGGCCAAACAAGGGCATATCATCGAGGTGCGAAATTCCAATATAAGCTTTCATTTCCGCTGTTGCCTCAACAGTCAGAGCGGACATGATAACTACATCCATTCGTTCTGCTCTGTGCTGTGGGTTGAAGAGGATTTGTACATGTGCAAAATTTAAATTGTAGAAGAACCAATCGGGGTCCGTAACTGCAACCACTTTAGATTCCTCATGTCCCCCTAGTTGTCAACCCCCTAAGTGGCGCATGATGTCACTCAACACTGCCGAAGACATTGGAGAAGATACGTTTAAGGGCTAGGGAGACGGTGTGCAGATGGTGGAAGGGATGTTGTTAGGTCTAGGACTGGAGAGACAGGAGGAAGCTGGAGAGACACTGTGGGGTTGTCTGTTTGGAGACTGAGGGGACTGACTGGAGGGATGTAGCTAGGACCTGGTGATAGAGGGCCCCTAAAATGGGTGTTCCAGGGCCCATGATTTCTGTTGCCGGCCCTGCTGATACTAGCCAGCACCTCCCCAGCATGTCACTGCTTTAACCAATCCTGAGCCTGGGTAAAGACTACCCCCATTTTTGTCCACTAACAGCCTTCTATATGGTCCTGCTAAGAAATGTATCATTTTTGGCCGGCTCCAGGAAGGTTGCCGCACTTTTTCATGCACGTGTCCCAGGTCACACCCTCACCGCTAGTACCGGTCATAGGCTTATTGGCTCTCGCATTTCTCAGGTGCGCACATTGGTAGAAAGTCTGCGACTTTCATGGAACAAACTTACATTTGCATACTCGCGCCTGATTGGATGGACTCCAAAGACTGATTGACTTCTAGTTTCTAAGTGAATTAAAGGCTACCATTCAAGCCACCGTCTGAGTCCTGTACCACATGGTGAGATAAGGAAATGATGCATCAATTGTCCGTAATAACAGAACACTCCAGCAAGGCGGGATAGTTATCAGCTGCCTCTTGGTTACACTTCTGGCACTTAGAGTGGGAGGAAAGTCGCATCTGGAATAATCTAACGGGAGATAAACTACTGTTGGTGCAACAGGTGCATTGCACCGGGGCCGTGAGGACTAAGGGGCCCCCTGCTGCCCAAACCACCATTGCCTCTCCACAAGACCACTTGTTGAATGAAGGGACTAAGGGACCTTGTCCTTACCTTAGGGAGGCAGGCATTACCTAATGTTCCAGACTGAGTCTTGCCACCTATCAGCGCTGATGATCACAGTCACATGATGCATCTAATTAACATACAGCTGTACAATGCTTATTACTGCTGTATGTAATGGCATTGTCAGAGACTGCCATAGACAGGGCAGGGGCCACTGTGTTCCTGCCTACTCCAAGGTACACGCCCCCTGTTATCCGCACAGCGCAGGACATTGTGCTTGTACCCGTCACCCACTGTCTTCCCCTGTCACCTATTCTTTCTCCCTGTCACACTCTGCATCCCCATGCCTTACAATGGGTGGAAGAGAGGGGCCTAAATTATATTTTTGCACCTGGGCCCACAACACACAAGTTCTGCAACTTAATAATTATGAGAAATGTAAATAAAGCAGGCTGCGAGAAGAGTCTGAACAAGCACAGAGGGTGATGGGAAACGTGCTAGCCACTTGGACATATGGAGAATCACCAGCACCTGGGGCCTTCTACGGTCAGTACTCTGACATTGGAATCCCAACTTTTTAAATGGCTATTCTCCAACTGACAACTGACAGGGGCTATTCTCCCTTGTGGGGGTCCAAGACCCCCATAGAGGGAGAATAGAACCTGAGGTGTGCGAAGCAAGCCACCGAGCCTGCAAAGAGCTTCATTACACTTGCCCCCTTCTCAGAGTACCAGCGTTTGGGATTCCGATGTCAGTATACTGACCGTCAGAATCCCGACTGTTGGCCCGTCATACCACATCTCTGTACAGCACTGGGTGCTGAGCTCCTTCATTCAAGAGATATCAAGTGCTGTTCTACAGTCATTTTATTCAGAAAATCCACCCCCTACCCATAAAACCGGGTCCCTTTGTGCACAAGTGAGCTCTGTAAAAAAGTCTTTATATAGTTCCAAAGATGTGACTGGACCATAACTCATCACTGGAGTTCTGGACCTTCCGATTCTGACGAGTCTCCCTCTCCCTATGTAGACTCGTACTCCTTTTCTAATGAAAGCTGAATTTACCTAGTATGCATTTGTTTACTTTGAGTACAATGTATGAATACTGTATATACGTGATGCCTGGATTCTATTCACCGAACCTCCGCGCTCAGTAGTGGCCTTGCAGAGCGCCAACCTCGCCACACTGTCCTTGAGCACAATACAAGAATGCTGCAGTGACATTAGCAATTAGCGAAATGCCCCCTCTGTAATGACAGCTGAGCTGTAGAGCCAGCGCTGAATTATTCTGCTGAACATTTATGAGCTGCAATTAAACAGTACATGCGGGTAGGACAGCTCTGCTTGTATGGTTTTTTTTGTAGGGATTAAAGTTAATAGCCCAAGGCATTAGCTTTTGTGTTTTATACAGTTTCGTGCAGGTGGATGACTAATTTGGGGAATGTTTTAATTTTTCTGACCACCCAGCTCTTTAATCTAATGGTAGAGGTGTGTAAAATATAACTCGAATACCGAATGGCAACGTTGATTTTATTATATTGTAGTTCATTTGTCTGATTATAGGGTGTGTTTTATAAAATCCATCTACTGTACTAAACCTTCCCTGATTTTAATAAATTATGCTTATGTGCTAATACATGCAAGTGTGACATAACCGGCGTCCACTGTATAACTGCATGCACCATGCACATTAATTTTACCGCAATTAGCACTGTGAATGGAGGAGGGCAATAAGCCGGGTCGCTGACATCAAATGGAGGCGGGACAGAGCAGCGGCGCGTCATCAAGGGGGAGGAGGCAGCGCTTGGAGCTGATGCTGCCTCCTCCCTATAGTGTAAACGGGTTACCCTTTTACACTGCCCAGCAACCCGGGTCCGACCCAGGTAAAACCATTCTTTTAACCCAGGTCGGAATGCCGGGTTGCTGGACCCGGTTTTTTCTCGGGTTATTTGTGCGGTGGGAAAGGGGTATTAGCAATGGAAGGGAAGGTAACGGAGAGCGAGATTTGTAGAAGGGCAGAGGGCCTGATTCAGAATGGATCACTAATCTGCCACATTGCTCTGGATTGGACTGGGATACGAAGGGCCCACCGGGAAATTCAGCAATAAAGGCCTTTTTTAGGGGTGGGGCTAATTCCAGATGGGGTGTGGTCAGCTGCCACAGAGGTTTGGTCAACCATTACAGAATGCAATATCAATGTATATATCTTAAATACTGCTAATAATGTGCCAGATTAATAATGGCAATGCACTGTAGAAAATAAACCATATCATCAAAAGGAGGTAAGCCCCCCTCCCCAGGTAGGCCATGTACCCCTGAGGGCAGTCCAACCCTGCAGGTGACTGTGAGTAGATAGCCGCTGCCTAGACATAAAGAGGAAACACCCCGCACAGAATTGTGAATGGATCGCAGATCGCTATCCAGTCATAGCCATACTCAAATCTTGGAACAACGAAGATTTGTCTGTAGTATATGGGCTCTATCCCACAAAGAATACCAAGACTCTCCTCGGCAATGGCTGATACTCATCTGCGGAGGATTAAAACAGAACCGCTTATGCAATCACTTCACTTCTACCACCTGACACATCCATGCAACTATAGCATCATATAGCAAGTATACGTGTCATAAGTGGAGGTCAGGGCCGTAACTAGGGGGGCTAAGGGCCAGATTTGAGGAGGTGCCAAAAAAACAGTATAAAGATGGCAGTTATAAGGAGCAGCAACTGGGTGGGGTTGCCAAATGACTGAATTGCACTGTGCGGCTGTGTGGCAAAAATCCTAGTTTTGACCCTGTGGACAGGAGACTAAGTGGGCCAGGGAAGCAACATATGGCAAAGTTGCATAACATAAAGAGGTTAGAGGATGTTGATTGGGTTCAGATTAGGTTCACAGCCACTTAGACCTAAATCCCAACCCCGCAGGGGCCCAAATAGAGTCCCAGCAACTACACAAAGTGGGTCAGGGAAGCAACATATGGAAAAGTTGCATAACATGGAAGGCGTAGAGGACAATGATTGGGTTTAGATTAGTTTCACAGCCACTAACACCAGTAATCTCGACACCGCTTGTGTTCCTGGGGCCCCTGGGGCTGAGGCTCAAAAAGAGGTTTGGTCACTACAAAGTGGGTCAGGGATGCAAGATACGGCAGCGTTGCATAACACAAGGGGGTAGAGGACATGGGGTTTAAGAAACACAAAACTGTGCTCAGATCCGGGAGCCCACCACAGACAGGTGTATGCCTGTCACACCATGGGCCCACCACAGACAGGTGTATGCCGGTCACACCATGGGCCCACCACAGACAGGTGTATGCCTGTCACACCATGGGCCCACCACAGACAGGTGCATGCCGGTCACACCATGGGCCCACCACAGACAGGTGTATGCCTGTCACACCATGGGCCCACCACAGACAGGTGTATGCCGGTCACACCATGGGCCCACCACAGACAGGTGTATGCCTGTCACACCATGGGCCCACCACAGACAGGTGCATGCCGGTCACACCATGGGCCCACCACAGACATGTGTATGCCGGTCACACCATGGGCCCACCACAGACAGGTGTTTGCCAGTCACACCATGGGCCCACCACAGACAGGTGTATGCCGGTCACACCATGGGCCCACCACAGACAGGTGTGTGCCAGTCACACCATGGGCCCACCACAGACAGATGTATGCCAGTCACACCATGGGCCCACCACAGACAGGTGTATGCCAGTCACACCATGGGCCCACCACAGACAGGTGTATGCCGGTCACACCATGGGCCCACCACAGACAGATGTATGCCAGTCACATCATGGGCCCACCACAGACAGGTGTATTGGCAGTCACACCATGGGCCCACCACAGACAGGTGTATGTCGGTCACACCACGGGCCCACCACAGACAGGTGTATGCCGGTCACACCATGGGCCCACCACAGACAGGTGTATGCCGGTCACACCATGGGCCCACCACAGACAGATGTATGCCAGTCACACCATGGGCCCAACACAGACAGGTGTATGCCGGTCACACCATGGGCCCACCACAGACAGGTGTATGCCAGTCACACCATGGGCCCACCACAGACAGGTGTATGCCGGTCACACCATGGGCATGGCGAGCGGTTAAATTTAGAACAAAAGAAGGCTAAAGTTCAAATAATGCTAATTTCACAACCAAACCCCGGGCAACGCCGGGTACCTCAGCTAGTATATATATATATACACTAATGATTTTTTTTATTTTGTAATTAAAATGTATTTGTTGATTCAACTCAGTGATGGAACTTACATGCAGAAATATGGCTTCAGTCACTGAGCCACTTCTGAATACTTTCCTCAGTAAACTGAGTATTTCTGACATTAATACAAGGTAGTAAACTCTTTGTGCCAACATCATAAAGTATTTTGAGAGGTCGGTTGTACTTTAAGAACTATGGATCACAAATGTTTTATCTGCTTCTTTGTTATGACAAGCCGATGTTTTGCAGACTGACATCAATGTATTCTTTTATGAAAAGTAAGTATATAACGGAATGGAGACCACAAGCTATGCAGACCACCATAAAACACAATGACAGATTTCTGTAGCAAGTGTCTATAAACAAAGGGATGTAAAACCGGTTCCTCATTTTTATAGTCTTGTCTGGCAAAGTAATATTATTGTGAGATGACATGAGAGTATTTGTCTCAACAGGGTAAGTAAGAGTTCAGTGGAGTTGTCTTTATGAATACATATTTCACAAATAGCCTATTGAAATTGCCTATGGCGCACATTGGGCTTGAAATTGTGTATTTTAATTTCCGTTTAAGTAGAGAAGCTCTGATTGGCCGCCAACTGTTCCTTGCCCTGGTTTGTTGAATCACTGCAATTTTTTTTAACAAAAAGTTTAAAATGTGGATAAAATTTAAAAGATCCTGCTCAATTCAAGCAAGATAAGTAGATTGGACCAAGCTCACATCTGTTCAACTATGTTCAAGACTATTCACAAATAAAACGTACCCTGTATAGGATTGATAAATTTTTTACGTTTTCATTATGCGAAAGCAGACCTTGGGGAATGGTGAACCTCTGCGGACTGGCCATCTGGTGGTTCTGGCAAATCCCGGAAGGAACGATTTATCTATCGAGGGTGGCTGCAAAGCTGATTGGGTCCAGGACAGATGAGGGCATAAAATGTGGGCATGCCCCTCACTCCTGCATGCCAGGATCAGCACCGCATGCATGCCCTGGTTTGTTGGGAATGGTGAACCTCTGCGGACTGGCCATCTGGTGGTTCTGGCAAATCCCAGACGGAACAATTTATCTATCGAGGGTGGCTGCAGAGCTGATTGGGTCCAGGACAGATGAGGGCATAAAATGTGGGCATGCCCCTCACTCCTGCATGCCAGGATCAGCACCGCATGCTTGCCCTGGTTTGTTAAATCACTGCAATTTTTTTTAACAAAAAGTTTAAAATGTGGATAAAATTTAAAAGATCCTGCTCAATTCAAGCAAGATAAGTAGATTGGACCAAGGTTACATCTGTTCAACTATGTTCAAGACTATTCACAAATAAAATGTACCCTGTATAGGATTGATACATTTTTAAAGTTTTCATTATGCAAAAGTAGGCCTTGGGGAATGGTGTACCTCTGCGGACTGGCCATCTGGTGGTTCTGGCAAATTCCAAAAGGAACGATTTATCTATCGAGGGTGGCTGCAGAGTTGATTGGGTCCAGGACAGTTGAGGGCATGCCCCTCACTCCTGCATGCCAGGATCAGCACCGCATGCATACCCGGCGGGTGCGTGCACATGCCCGGCGTGTGTCTGCGCATGACTTCAGTGTATACAAATGCCAGAGCCGAATCGGAGGTCCAGTCCATCCCTGTCTCACTTCAAGCCTTGAGTCAGGGGTGGATTAAGAGATGACAGGGCAGGTGTGCAGTGCCGAAGACCCTCACATTGAGCCACGACATGTTTGCCGACTTATAGGCTGCCCTTTCCAGGAGAGGGCAGACAGCACAGGAAAAAGGAGACAGGGTCGGTGGCCGTGTCATAAAAGAGGCGGAGCAGGGGCTATCAAAGCTAGCATTAGAATGGGGGTGTGGCCATTGCATTTGCATCATAATGGCCATGCCAGTATTTCAGGCATTTCACAGCAGGTGGTGAGGCCACAATGACGCTATTTGTGTGATCGGGTCCCACAGACCCTGCCCGCTGGGCAGGAGTTTGTGGGAAGATGGCGCCATTACATGGACTTGTCCCCCTTTGCGGGATGCCTAGAGGTGGACCCAATTTTTGGGACCCTCATAGCCATTCCCGAAGGGTAGGGAAGTATGAGCCATGATCTTCTGCGCATGCACAAGTCTCCAGAAACATAAAACCCACCATGGGGGGAGGGGGGGGGACGACTTCCAGTTGCTCAGAATAGCAGATCAGCAGTAGTGTATGCTAGAGCTGCAGCCACAAGGGGAAAGAGAGCAGCTACCAGAAAGAACAGAAAGGTGTCTTACCTTGAGGTGGGAGAATGTTTGCTTAGAAAGCTCAGTTCTGTCTCCTACTTGTTATGTTATGTGTTTGTGTATTTATTATGTGCAGTTATTTGCACTGTTTATGAGGCAGACTATAGCTAGTTAATTTAAATTTATATTTATATCCTCCTCATGGACTGGACACAGTCTAAAATCAATTCATCCATGACTCAGTGTTCCTAAGGATTTATATCTTAATCCTGAACTGCATGGATGGCCTGGGGTTCCTAAGGATTTCTATCCTCCTCCTGAACTGCATGGATAGCCTGGGGATCCTAAGGATTTCTATCTTTCTCCTGAACTGAATGGATAGCCTGGGGTTCCTAAGGATTTCTATCTTTCTCCTGAACTGCATGGATGGCCTGGGGTTCCTAAGGATTTCTATCCTCCTCCTGACCTGCATGGATGGCCTGGGGTTCCTAAGGATTTCTATCTTTCTCCTGAACTGCATGGATGGCCTGGGGTTCCTAAGGATTTCTATCCTCCTCCTGACCTGCATGGATGGCCTGGGGTTCCTAAGGATTTCTATCTTTCTCCTGAACTGCATGGATAGCCTGGGGTTCCTAAGGATTTCTATCCTCCTCCTGACCTGCATGGATGGCATGGTGTTCCTGGGGCCCACCCACATTAGGAATAAACAGACAAATGCTAAAAAAACATTCTTTGCAACCATAGGGTTACCCGGGGAGTCAATCATTGAAGGATTTGCATATATGCATGCAACTGGATGGATCTAGGATTCCGCCAGCGGGCATCACAATGCATTACCAAGTGGCTGTGGCATTAGCAGATTTTTACACATTATTTGTATACACATTCTCAGCTGCGAAGGTATAACTGTACATCTCTGAATCAGGCCCATTAAGTAGGGTGAAGAGAAAACAAGCCCTATACTGTATCTGACAAAAACAACCTTCACTTTAAAAATTTTACCCATGGATAAACAGTCTGGTGTCAATCAAAGAAACTCTTTTGAAATGTGAGGTTGGAGGAAGGCGGAGACCTTGTAAGTTAGGTGGTTAGAAGGTCATCACCAGCAACACTACCACAGATACACTTCTTTCAGCCATGTGTGGACTAACAGATTATGGGCCTATTCAGGCCTGCTCATTGTGTGCGAGCGCTCGGCGAACACTCTGTTCACCGCGGCAGCTCGCACATGCACAAAAATCTGCATGTGCGGATTAAAAACATCGCATCAACCAGAATCATCCCCCAAGTCTCCTCTGTCAGAAAAGGGTGGGTTGTGTGCAGGGCCGGATTTAGGGTTATGGCCTCCCCTAGGCACACCTTTGTTTGCCGACCCCCCCCCCCCATTAGAGAGGGATTGACAGAGGAAGAGAGGGGTAGTGAAAGAAGGGGAGAGAGAGAGGGAGTTAGGGGGACAGTCAGTGAGAGAGAGGGGGGGCAGTGTATATATACATGCTGGCTCTGCCTGTCCTTGCTCTTGTCCTGTTCATCTGAAGGCAGGCAGGTCCCGGCTCCCAGCGGTGCATGGCTCAGTGCTCCTGCGGGAGATGGCCGGCGGGTCCCGGCTCCGAGATCCCATGGGAGGTGACAGGAGGGTCCTGACGATGCGCAGCTCAGTGCCTCTGCAGGTGGTGTGAGGCGGGTCCCGGCTCCGAGTTTTTGTAGGATGTGACAGGCGGGTCCTGGTGATGTGCGGCTTAGGACCTTCTGCGGGAGGTGTCAGGCAGGTCCCGGCACCAGGTGTTGCGCCGCTCCCGCGGGAGGTGTCAGGCAGGTCCCGGCTCCAGGCGTTGCGCGGCTCCAGGCTCCCACAGTCAGTTTTCTTTTATTGCAGCTGTTTTAAAAAGAATCGGCTACATGGCAGGAGGCATTGCTGCTGCCTGTAATGGGTGCCGCCCCTAGGCCCGTGCCTCTGGGGGTAGCGAGCTAAAAAATTATAAAAATCACCCATTTGGTCACTAAAATGCGACTTTTCTCCTCGCGCCCATTAGTTTGGTCTAGTTTCGGCACTTTGCGCGCCTAAACCTGACTTTAATAGGTGTCATATACGTGATAAAATCACAAATTGAATATCGTCCTGTGATCTCCCGTCACCTTATACAGGAGATCAGGCGTGATAAAACATTTCAGTTCCCCCGGAACAGTCCTTTGTTCATGTTTTTTTTTTTAATAAAAGTGGCATAGTCACACCTCTGTGATTAGGACACACCCCCTATAGTACCCAGGCCCTACCAAGTTTTCTGCAGCTCTGCAGCTCTGCTTTCTGGCCATGCACCTGTTTATACACAAGGTTGACAAATATTCATATGAAAATGTATTACGGCTGGATATTTTTATACTTTCATAAATAATCTTCTATTTATAAAATGTTTTGTTTTTTTATTACTTTCCTGACACACTTGTAGCTTTTGTATAGTTACACACAGGTCAAGTGTATAATGTATCTTCTGCCAGCATGTTTATTTCGTGTTGAGTTTTTCTCTTTGTGTGAGTGACAAGTCCCTTTGCGTTCAACACTGTGTCATAATCAAAGTGTCTTCCGAGAAAAGTGAAAACCTGCATTTAAAATAATGCTGTTGTCAATCATCTGTTCTCGTTTGCATGTTGTTCATCCGGCAGATCCCGATTCCTAAGCAGTGCTGCTGTCTCAGGCTCATACATCGCCATTTTATTAACAAAGCAGGATTATAGACATTTAAAATGTGTCACTTTATTTTCCTTTTGTCCTGCAAAGACAGGTAAGAGTCAAGGTTTCATTATTCAATGCCGGTCGGTGCGGGGACCGGGTGAGCGCAGTGGCGGGAGACGGGACGGGGCAGGGTGAGTTGCTCTCACCGGCCTGGCGGTGGGACAGGTGAGTGCAGCGGGTGGGTACGGGAGGGTACCGGAGGTGGCAGGAGGGTGTGGGAAGCAGCGGACAGGAGGACATCTTTTCATGTCGGATTCAGATTGCCGGAAACATGGGAAAAATCTTTCGGTTTTGGCTGTGTTTATGTCAAAAGCAGGTGGGTTAGCGGCTATTCCGCCAATCCACCTAGTTTTTGGCAGGGTCGCAACATTCCAACCTACTGAAATTATTATTAGCATTAAATAGGTCGGAACCCCTTCCAACCTATTAATGTCGACAACTGCCATCTTTTCGGCAAGACGGCAGATTCTACATCAATTGAATATACAGTATATATAGTGTATGGGCACGTTTAGGGAGACACTGTGGCTTATAGTGTACGGGTTATACATGGCATTGGCCACACTTCTCATAATAAGCCTCAGGACCAGTGGCGTAGCTACATATGTGGCAGACCCTGTGGCGGCTTGGGGGAGCGGTGCCAGTGGGGTCTGTGGTGGGCGCCGCTAGCTGAACTGACAGGCGACCCAGGCAGCAGAGAGCGCTGAGCTGGTCCCACCCTGTACATATCTAATGAGTGGGGACCCAGTGCAGTGCATATTAAATGAGTGGGTCCCTGCCGCGTGCATATGTAATGAGTGGGTCCAGCTGAGCCAGCGGCGCCCGTAGTCCATCGCCTTGCCCCTTCTTAGGAACTGTGCAGGCCGGCAAATGATTTTGTCCCCTCACGCAAGGCTCCGAATGGATGTTTAGGCTAAACATCCATACGCATGCATGTGGGGATATTCGGTGTGCGAGCGGGCATTTGCGCTAACGGTGGGCGGCGTATACATTACAAGCAAACCTGCAAAATTTGCAGCTTTGCGTGTCAACCAGAATAAGGACCTACTGTATATTTGAAATACACAAAGCAGCGGAGTAGGTGGCAGATGAGCAGGTGGGTGGTGTGACTGTGTCATAGCAATCACTGAGTGCTAACGTGTTAGGAAATAAGAGCCTTGAAGTTCATTCTTAAGTTCAACTATGTCATGTGCAGGACTCCAAGCAGAGACCACCTTTGTGGCTGTCTCACTGGGGGAGATTTACCTTTTGTTAAACCCCTGATAGCAGCTAAGGTGCCTGGTGAGATGTTTATGACATACTGACGCAAATGGCATCACTTTATAGGCAACAGGCAGCAGCAAATGGGGGAAATGTGCTATGGGCCAATCAGAATCAACTTCTTATTTATGTAGCACCTTCTAAAACCTTGATGGCTCACCTTGACACTCCAGCTGTTGTTGAACTACACATCCCAGCATGCTCTGCATCAGATTTAGCATGGCCCAAATAGCAAAACTGAAGCAGAGCATGCTGGGATGTGTAGTTTAAAAACATCTGGAGTGCCAAGGTTAGCCACCAAGGTTCTAGAAGATACTAGATACTACCTGGTTGGTTGCCCATAGCGACATCACATGTGAATAGAACTCCCATCTTAGCAAAGATACACGAAACTGAATCCTACAAAGATCTCCGTGCCCTACTCTCTTGCTACCCAACCAGCCGCCGCAGCAGAGTGCTGGTACCCGGGGTTGTGGGGCAGACTCGGCACTTCCACCTGGCGGCGCCAGCTTCCCTCACAGCTCTTCCGTCCAGCCGGGCCGGGTGACGTCAATTCCACCTCTCGGCGCGCTCGGCCACCTGAAAATTATTAGTGACAGGGGCAGGTTTAAATGGGGGTGGCTGATTGGCCCGAGGATCCCTTTTAAGGGATATGGCCTAACTCAGCCACGCTGGTGATACTGCCTAGTACAGGTGTTCACTTGCCACTCAGCAGGTCCTGGGTCAGCTTCTCTTTGTTCCTGTGCCCTGTCAGCCTTATCCTACCGCTCCCTGCCGACCACTTTCACCTGCAGCTGCTGGATCTACAGCTACAGCTCTCCTGGCTGTCCTCCTACGTCTCTTGAAACCGTTTTTGTGTCTTCTCATGACTTTTCTTCTCCCCCCACAAAAAAATCTGTACTTGATCCCATCCTAGTCTCCCTTGTTTCTTTCATAGGTGAATTCATGCGCTTTTTTACCTCTAATATAATTTCTATATTGATCATAGTCAGATCTACTCTTTGCTATGGCCTCCTAGATGTCTCTGCACTTTCTTAATCTTAATATGTCTAATTTGTAAACTAACCTGTATTTCTTTCTGCCTGTATTATATTTAGACACTACCAGGGATTGCACCTCTGTCACCTCAGCCATTGCGGTTCAGTACACAGTTTCCTATCTCCAGTACGGTACCGCTAGTGTGTGCCAGTAGCACATGGTAGTGTGCTAAAGTTATTGTTTGTCTTGTGTGTCTGGTCCTTCTTCCTGTGTCCCAGTCTGACTCCAGTCCTGAATTTGCCTTGCCCAACCTCCTGTAGCAGCCTAGGCTAATTTAAGACCTGGCGGCATCCCAGTACCTGGTGGACCTAATTAGCTTAGCTTGCAGGAGGCTTTAAGGACTGCTGGGCAAGAGCAACTGTGCCACCTAGTACCACTATGGTGACAATCGTAACACTGCCTCTTCACTATAGATTGTAAGTTCTCACCAGCACGGCCCAATGCCACATGTGCTATTTCCAGAGCCGGCCTTAGATATTTTGATGCCCTAGACAAGATTTTGGTTGGTGTATTGCTCCTTATTCACATTACACCACACTGAATTGCTCCTTATTCACAGTGCACCACACAGTAGAGTTCTTTATACACATAATGCCACACAGTAATGCTAATTACACATATGCCACACATTATTACAACTAATCTCCACCCCTCCCCCACATTATTACAACTAATCTCCACCCCCTTCCCCTTACATGGCCTAGAATCTGCAAATATAAAAGTCTGGGCTGGCTGCATGGTGTCAGTCATTGCAAGCTCAAGGACTCAAGGACTCCACCTCCAGGGAAGGTGGCCATTTTTGTTAATGCCCACCACTGCCTCCACATTCTCTGCTTCCCACACTGGCAAGCCCGCTGCTGTTGGCTCGGTTGTTTGAGCTACATACAGACGAGCGGCTGTGTCAGCGGGGAGCGGCGTTAAAACCACACGCAGCGCTGCGAAATCCGCAGCGCTGCGTGTGGACCAGTATAAGATCCTATATGCCTACATTTAGTACTACAAGTCATTTTTGTTTGGACTGTTTCTGCTTATGTACTATGTAAGACTTTTTGGATCCAATGTGAAGGCATTTAAATATATATATATTTTTTTGTAATAATAACAAGCACAAAATATAAAAGAACACACCAGTAAGTAGAAAGCAAGGGTTTTTATTGAACAAAGTTTTTGTTTTACACAAATTTCTCTTTTACGTTTGCCTTGACTTGTAAAGGTCAATAATGTAGGAGATCTGCAAATAAAATGAATTGTAAAAAAGGTAAATTTCGTGATTGACAATTCTTGAATTTGTTTGTGGAAACAAAAAAATAAACAGTATATATATAAAGCAATCAAAAGGCTTTTGATCTGCGGTATGTGTTCAGGAATGTCCAGCATACAGATCTGCCTATACTTTGAAAATGACATTAACTTGAACAGCATAAGAGACGCCGAGCTGTGGGTATGGCCAGAGGTTGTCTTCTGAGTTGAAGGTCATGTAGCAGAGAGAGAGAGAAGACCATATATAATGAAGTTTGAAATTTCACATGCAAAGGTCACAGTTGTCCAGTGAAATGTAAAGAATCATTGTATTTATTTATATGCTAAATACATTCATGACCGTACTAGATATCAAAGAGAATTGAAATGACCCTTGAATTGCGCTACCAGAGGGTATGGGGGAACAGCTGTTCTAAAGGAGAGTGTCAATCTTCTCGCTCAAAACTGACTGGGCATAAATGGAACATTTATATTTTATACCAGTACAGATTAAAGACCTGCCCTTTTTTAAAAAAGGAAACAGACTGAATCAAGGACACTAGTGGACAGTGGAACTGAAAGGTCCAGCCAGGTGGTTAGAGGTATAACAATAAGAATGGTGACCAGTTACACTAGAATACTCAGAGATTTAGCTGCACCAGTCGGAATGAAAACTCCCAAGGTCCATTTAGCAAAGTCATTGCAGTGAAGATCAATGGAATCCTAGGGCTGGTCTTGTTGGAAAAAGCATAGTATGCTGGCTTCACAAAGAGTACATCCAAAGTCCACCTGATTGGTTGGTTCATTCTGTTGTGCCTAGAGCGGGGGGTGGGGTAGTGGTGGTGGTGGGGGGTGTTGTTGGTTTTGTCCTTCAAAGGGGCATGGTCATGCTTCACAGTGGCCTTGCTCCCTTGCAGAAGCCACACCTCTTTCATTTTACCAAGGCCAGTCCGACCTGTTGTCACCCCTACATATATTGTCATGCACCTATACACCTAACACATTTCCTTGCAGTAATCCTGTAACTTCCTCAGTGGAGATTACTGCAACAAAGGCGTAGCTTATATTTTGCCAACAAGACCAACCCTAGGTGGGTGTGGATAGACCTTCAATTGGTCTATCCCAAAAGATCATCATGCAATCGATTGAACGGGTCAACAGGGTCAACAGGTTGACACTACAAATGTTGACAGGGTCCATATGCCGACAGGGTCAAAAGGTCAACATGAAAAGGTAATCACATGAAAGGTCAACATGAGTTTAAAAAAATGTGGGTGTCAATGTCGCAAATTATTGACATGAACACCAGGTTAGTATAATGCGTACCCTCACATGGCACACTTCGCTCACAATGCCCTGGGCTCAGTGCCAGGCTATGCCCAGCACACTATTATATTATCCCTCTATTTCGACATGGATGGCGAATACCCCTCTAAGTGTCAGGGCAATCATCAAGTTTCGAAAAAGCTTTTTGTGGGGGGGGGGGGGGAACGACTTTGTGGTGTTAGTGTTACTGTACAGTGTACACCATCCTGAGATGGCGTACAGCCCCTAATAATCTTAACCAGTCATTAACCTCCGAAAGATTTTTTAAATTAACAGCGAATTTAAAACATAATTATCACAACTGATAATTTGACAGAGATAATTATGTCATGATAAATGGGTTTCCCAATAAGGATTCAATAAGAACACGTCAGGTGCACTGTCTACTAATCTCCTTGATTCATGTCTTTATATATAAATAGCCGGCTGTGGCATTATGAAGAACCGAAAGTGGTACTTGTTTCCTAGCAGGGCGCCCACGATTTTGATCTTAGGCATCGCAAGGAAAAAAATTGCGTCGGTCGCATCGCATGCGACCAAAAAATTGCATGCGATGTGACCGATGCGATTACCGCGATTTTACATAGTGAACAATGTTAAATGGCCCAATTGACCCGATTTCACATAGGGAACAATGTTAAATGGCCCACAGTCCCCAAATACCCACCCTGAAGTGTGAAATGGCCCCCCCCAATTGTTAACCCCACCCCACGATCAACGTCAACCCGAAGCGTGGCGAGCTCAGCGAGCCCGCGAGGGGCGGCGGTACGCGTCCTCCGACCTTTTCATACCCCCACTATCCACGTCGGAGTGGAGTTGAGAACAGAAAGTGTGGCGAGCACAGCGAGCCACCAAGCCTGAAGCATGGCGAGCGTAGCGAGCCCCGCAAGGGGACGCGAAACATGCTCCCGAATCAAGCCGAGCGCTGTGAGCCCCGCGAGGGGACACGGATTACTTAACATGTATTCCGCGTGCGCTCGCCATGCTTCAGGCACGTATTCCACGTCCCCTCGCGGGGCTCCCTGCGCTCGCCACGCTTCGGGTTGACGTTGATCGTGGGGTGGCGTTAACAATTGGGGGGGCCATTTCACACTTCAGGGTGGGTATTTGTGGTCTGTGGGCCATTTAACATTGTTCCCTATGTGAAATCGGGTCAATTTTTTGGCCGCATGCGATGCCACCGACGCGATTTACATTTTACCATGCATTTCTATGTAAAATCGCAGCCATCGCATTGGTCGCATTGCATGCCATTATAATGCGATGCCCGCGATGGGCGCCGTTCTAGGTAACAAGTACCCCGAAAGCCAGTGAAATAAGAGTTAATGCTGTTTAAGCTGCTAAACCCTGCACATAGTTCCTCCTCCTATGAATCATATTGGGGATATGTATCCAGCCCCATACACACTAGCCAAAGGGCCCTTCTGAGCAAATTGTTAATCCTTTGAGTGCTAAGGGAATTTGGCAAAATACTTGCGGAAATTGCCATGCAAACTTTTTTTATTAACCCTCTGAGTGCCAACGTTGCAGTGAGAGATCCTCAAAATATCCACTAAAAATGCCAGTAACAGCGACTGCTCTTTTTTGGGGGGTTAAATATTTACCTAAACTTCAATGAATTGACTCGTCTGTGTTTGTATTATTAATACTGAAAGAACAGTCGCTGTGAGCGTCGCCGGCATTTTTAGCGGATATTTTGAGGACCTCTCAAAGCAACATTGGCACTCAGAGGGTTAAAAAAGGTGTAGTGTATATGCTCAATAACCTTGATGATGTGAGCTCTGGTGCATCATTAACGACCCGACGCCCCACATCGTCTTTACATGCAGCTTAATATTCAGATCTGATCGCAGTACAAATTTGTTTGGAAAATGGGCAAAACCATGTGCACTGCAGGTGGGGCAGATGTAACATGTGCAGAGAGAGTTAGATTTGTGTGAGTTATTTTGTTTCTGTGCAGGGTAAATACTGGCTGCATTATTTTTACACTGCAATTTAGATCTCGGTTTCAACACACCCCACCCAAATTTAACTCTCTCTAATATGTTACATCTGCCCCACCTGCAGTGCACATGGTTTTGCCCAATTTCCAAACAAATTTGTATTGCAATCAGATCTGAATAAGGACCTTAAAGTATAGCGATAGTTACATCACCAGCACTTAGAGATGATGTCATCTCTAAGGGCAGTGTGAAAGGGGCCTACCCACCAATATGCTGGGTCTAGCCTGTGGTAAAGCAGAGTCTGACCCAGCTGTGACACAGGTCAGAAGCAGTATTTAGGTGGAAAAGGAGTATTTGTTACCTCATACTCCTTATTGTCAGACACACAGCATTTAAAGTGCTGACATTGACTTTTGCAAAGTCTTCCAATTTTATATAGCATACCTGTATAAATAAATGTGAAGCAATTGCATTTATACAATTACTATTTTTTAAAAAAACAACCTTTTTGTGCAAAAGACTGTATTAAATGTAATGATTTGAAATAGATTGATAAAAAAATATTTGTTTCATAAAGCAACAGTAATCCGAGGAGCGAAATTAATCATTTTCATGCATTTGGAACAACCTTTGTATTGACAATTCCAAGCTTTGAGTGATTTACCCACTTCAGCGGTTTATTATATTATACTGTGAAACCCTTTGATGTGACATAGGAGGGAGCGGACATAGTATGTAAATTCAGGATTGTATAGGTTTAGAGACTGTACAGAATGTTTCATTAAATGAAAGATATAGGGTGGGGGAAGCCGTATGGAGAGAAGATTGAAACATGAATTGCTGATGTTGCATTATCCACTGAACAGAATGACCTATCAAGAATGTGAAGAAATAGTAACAGCCCCGTGCATGCACAGTTGTTCGGTAATTGCTGAATTTTGGTCCTAGATTTGTAAATGGACACACAAATTTGAAAAAGTTACTTTGCTTCTGTAAAAATATATAGGGTGACGAGAGATTCAGAAAGTGAGAGATTTGGTAAGACATCTCCAGTTTTTTTAAAGCGGCAATCATTTACACAGAAAATCAAACTGGTTCTCTCACTTTCTGAATCTCTCATCCTATTAAATTTCTCCCGTTATGTATTGTAAGTAACAAAGGATTTTGGTTGTGTTTACACTTTCCTTTATGTGCTGTGTCTTATTTGTGGACTATTGAGCATCTCAACTAGAACAATTTACTCTTGGACATGACACCCAAATCAACCTCCCCTCACCTGACCTTTGCCATTCTCTTGTGTTCTGTGACCAACTAGTAGATAGTAGAAATGTGCGTCTCAGTTCTCCAGAGAGCTAAATAAACCCAAAATTTGTGTATCGGAATCAAACCAAAATCCAGTCCAGATCTCCCAAGCAGATTCGATCTGAACCAATCCCGGTTCGAATCTTCCTGCAATTTGAAATTCAGATTTTAAATACTAATTTCAAATTTTGGATTGCAAAAATTATGCCGATGCTCGTTCTAAAACTACAAGGTAAAATGTGTGTGATGTCCACCTGAATTTAAAAAACCAGCACCAAGCTCTGGGGGCCAATCTTAGTTTTGAAAAAATGGGAAGAAAAAAATATATGGGTCCCTCATATTTTCTAAACCAGCACCAGGCTAAACTAGTCAGTGAGGCAGGGGTGGCCAAACTGGTCCTCGAGATCTACCACCGGTCCACGTTTTCCAAATCACCTAGCTGGTGCACAGCTGTAGTCATTACTAACTGTCACATTCCCCAGATCACCTAGCTGGTGCACAGCTGTAGTCATTACTAACTGTCACATTTCCCAGATCACCTAGCTGGTGCACAGCTGTAGTCATTACTAACTGTCACATTTCGCAGATCACCTAGCTGGTGCAAAGCTGTAGTCATTACTAACTGTCACATTCCCCAGATCACCTAGCTGGTGCAAAGCTGTAGTCATTACTAACTGTCACATTCCCCAGATCACCTAGCTGGTGCACAGCTGTAGTCATTACTAACTGTCACATTCCCCAGATCACCTAGCTGGTGCACAGCTGTAGTCATTACTAACTGTCACATTTCCCAGATCACCTAGCTGGTGCACAGCTGTAGTCATTACTAACTGTCACATTTCGCAGATCACCTAGCTGGTGCACAGGTGCAGTCATTACTAACTGTCACATTCCCCAGATCACCTAGCTGGTGCAAAGCTGTAGTCATTACTAACTTTTACATTTTCAAACCTGCTGCATTCATGAATCATTGGATAGACAGCAACTAGGTCGACACCACTAGGTAGACGTGACTGAAGGTTGACATGGGGTTAGGTCAACAGGGTCATTATGTCAACAGGGTCAGTAGGTTGACATGGGAAGGTCGACGGTCAAAAGGTCACCATGGTTTTTTTTTAACTTTTTTTGTCCCAACTGTGTCTACATGGCCCCTATAAAAGTGCACCGCATCCCCTCTCATGGCTCGCTGCGCAAAACATGCTTGAGTCACGGTGCCTCGCTATGCTCACCAGACTATTTCATTCTCCCTCCATGCCCTAGTGGATGGTAGGGCATGAAATAATGCCTGTCGGCACATGTGGGCTCCAAAAAAGAAAAAGAAAAACCCCATGTCGACATTTTGACTGTCGACATTCCCCATGTCGACCTGTTGATCTAATGACCCTGTCGACCTAGTTGTTGTAAACCTAGTGACCTTATCCCACACACACAGTGGCAGTAAAAATGAATGAAACATGCATACATTCATACATACACTCACATACTTACCTACATCCCACTTTTCCCATCGATCCTCTTGCCAAGCAGAATCTATAGAGGTACCTGTAAAAAATTATAATACTCACCTGATCCAGTGTAGATTGGTCCTCTTCAGTCCAAAAAGGCATCCCAGGGGTAAAAAACAAGACAAAAGGCAAAATTTCCAAACCCAACAGACTGAAAGGAGGGCATGGCCTAATACAAATTGAGTGTGGCCTCACAGGGATCTCTTGGGGGTGGACTCAGTGTCCTATGTGCACAATAGACATTGCACCCATTATAAATACATCACTGGACTTTGCACGTGCTGTGATCGCACTACGCATGCAGCAAAGTACTTTTGTGATGCCATTCGCAATCAGGAATGAAAGTATAGTGCTATGGATTGTTCGAAGGATGGGGGCCTCAAACCGATATTTATCCTAGGGCCACATGTGGTCTAAATCCACCTATCTTCGTGATAAAACACTTGTTTAGTAATGTGCAATGTTTGATGGTTTTTATATTACTAAAATAATTACTAAAGTTTCTAAAACGGACAACTGGTGTTGTTGTCTATAGCAACCAGATTGTGTCAATCAATCCTATATTGCATTCTAGAAAATGAGAGACAGATTCTGATTGGTTGCCAGAGTCAACATCACCACTTGTATGTTTTAGAATCTTTAGTAAATCTTCCCACAGGAATAGGGTTATATATGTCTCAAGGGGTTCAGTGATAATTATGTGCTAAACTAAATGACCAGGGCCATAAATACACGTACTCTAAAGCATAATAAAATCATTGATGACTGAGGGGCCACAACTGTGAGGATACTTGCATCGGTCAGACTCATGGGTGCAATTATTACAGTTGCATCCTACATTGATTCAAACTTTTAATTAAGTTCTGTTGAATTTTTAAATTTTAGCCTAGATTGAAGTACAGAAAGCATTAAAAAAAGACACGTTTACCAAAAATCCATAACTAGTCGATAGAGCTTTTTCTTTCACTACACAAAATGATATTTTATCTGCCATTCACCTGCTCTTCACTGTACAGAACCCTACTGATTATTCAAGCAGTGGTTTCTGTTCTGTAACTTGCCCGGGGCATCTTTGTATCTAGTCAAATACAGATACAGGGCATGAATTAACCAACAGCATGTTTCTCCTTCCCCCATGACGGCCAATCGGTTTTTAAATAAAATAATGAATAAATAAAAATAGACTTTTATAAAAACAATTACAGTAAAATTGAGTATTCGCTGAGCCCTATTTATGGTCTTTGTTTCTCAGTAGAGCCAGTTATCAGCAGTATAAATTGATTTTATATGTAACTTACATAATTTTTAGGGGTTATCTTAAATTTTTACCACTGACGGTAAATGTAGATAATTTAAGATTGACAGACCTCATTCTTTTTTTCTTACTTTTGAGAATCACAGAATTTGGGTGTGGTATAAAGAATGTTGGCCGTATAGTTTGAATATGGTCTAAATGTCAGCATGTTGACATGTTCAGTATGTTTACTTTGAATACCTGTATGTCAATATTCAAAATGAATTCTTGGACACGGGCCTCCTGTCATAAGATGCCTCTTGTATTCATCTAGGTGTTTCGATAATGGGTGCAATATGTGCAGTTTACATGGGCCCCTGGGTCCAGGGAGGCCCATATCACACACACTGCATCCATGTTTGTTACTTACCTGTGCGGAGTCCCGCTTCGGAGCTGCAAATGGTCAGAAAAATGGCTGACATGCATGCACTGTAGGAATTGTGTCTTCGGTAAGACGGTAACGGTAACACGGTAAGTGCCATGTATCCTGAGAAATTCGCAGTATTCTCTGACATGTTACTAGAGTCTACTTCGCCGTGATAAGGAGCGGGTCCACCTGTAGTCTTCACATGGGGCCCCTCCTCTGTTATAATGCCCCTGGCTATAGATGTGTGTGGATTCTCATGTGTTGGTCCTAAACAGGGATGGACTGGTGCTGCTTCCCGTCCCTGGAATTTACTTTGCATGCACCAAAGGTGCGTTACACATTACAGAGGGTGCTGACACTGCTCACAGGGGTGTGTCATGCCTTGTGGCATACCCCTATCTTGGAGCCAGGTACATTGGATGGGGTTGGGCAAATAGAGATCCAGAAGGCTGCGCTGCACCCATCCCAGCTCTCTGTGTGTCCTGACTAACCGAACAGGTCATCAGCCCTGGTGTTTATCCGACCTTGGTCCTAATACAGCATTGTGTTTTGATTTTGTCCAAACCAACCTCCAATCTTAAGTGTTTGTTTTGGGTTTGGTTAAAATCGCTTTAAAAATAAATAATACGATAATCATTGAGTAAAATAAATAAAAAAACAATAAAACAACTAAAATCACGTCATTTTTAAAAATCCATAAACCCTAAATTCATATTCAAAATCCAAATTCCGTACCGTGGAAAGATCCAAAACCAAGACTTGATTCTAAACGAATGTCCTCGGAATACTTGTTTTGGCTCAATTCAGATTCACAAAATTTGAGTAAATGAATGTGAATCATTAGAAAATAAAACAAATGAAGTTGGCTGCATTGGATAGAAATTGCTATTTACTTTTTTATTGCTAAAGCCAATCGCATAAATGCAACACATGAGTCTAAGCAGAAAAACAACACATTTTCTAAATGGTATATTTGTAGGCTTTTCCTAACAGGTCTTTGTAATCAATGAGTAATAAAGCTTGCTACATCACTCAACCGCTAAATGTGATACAAACCAGACACAAATTAATCAACATAGCTTAAAGGAATACGCTTAAAGGAAAAAAAAAAAAAAACACAACAAAACAAAATAAAAAAAAAAGCATATTTTAATCAGGGAGCAAATGACAGTAACGATTAGATATAAACAAAACAGTTTCTGCTTGATGTTTGAAATCCAATTAATTATTAACTAGTATTTCTACCTTCAGTTAAAATTCATAGCCTCTGCTCTCATCAAATATTGATTTTTTTTTCCTCCCAACCAACGCTGGTGCCTGCTCCCTTCAACATTATTATAATGAGGGATAACAATCAAATTGTCCTTGCTGAAACTCAATCATTTCCCTATGCCATCTGCATTGATCTTTTTTGGTAGCTTTTACCATAAATTATTCCATTCAATTAACCCAACCTGCTCAGAGTGGCATTTTGCAAACTAAATAATTTATTGAGTGTTTTGAAGCAAACACACACAAAAAAGGTTTGGCTTAATGCATGTGTTTTCTACCAGCGTTAATAACAATACAAGCCCCACCGTGGACGTTTGTCGCATTCTTTGTTCGGAGAAATGAAAATCGCCCAGGGATTGAAGACATTGCTCATTAACAAATGAGATAGTGTTAAGGTGTAATTTCAAGCAGCCAACAGCTTCATCACTTGTAGAAAGACGGTTCCCATTTACACAATTATTTTCCCCTAAGTAGGAAAGAGGTGACACGGATTATTACACCATCATTGCTGATAACTTGCAAGACAGCGCGGATTAACCATTCAAAACCCCATTGAATTCTACAGGGAAGCAGAACTAAAGCGATGCACATTCAAGTTACTTGTTACAAGAAGGCATGGATACCGCAGGGCACAAGATAAGGGTGTCAAGTGTCTGTTGCCCCTTTATGGGCACTAAGGGCCTAATTCAAGGTTGATGGTTGGTTGTATTTGCGCACATGCAGACCTCCTGTGCGAATGGGTACGGGAGGGCTGGGGGCGGGCAGGGGGGCGGCATCATGGGAACGCCAGAGTTTTATGGGTATGCTAGTGTTGGGGGGGGGGGGGGGGCATTTGGTGGGTCGGCATTAAGGTGCTCACTAGGCAACGAATGTGTGCTGCCTAGGGAGCCAACCTGAACCAGGCCCTAAATTTGGACACAGACGTTGCGGGTTAAAATGGGCAATGCCATTACAGTACCACCTGTAAGCAAGAGACAATGGCTCATTACATTGTTTATTTTTCAATGAACACTATAATGGTAATTTACTACATGAGCAAAATGAAGCATATAATTTTATCCTGTCTGCATATAATCTCCCCCCCCCCGGATTTCGCCATATTGTGTGGATGTAACGCGTTGGGGTTTTGTTGCACTTTTTTTGCACTATACAGTACCGTATGCCCTTTTTGGTTTCTACTCTTAGATTGTACACCTGTGGTTGTTTCCTGGAAGTTCGAGCACAGCAGGACTATATCCTATATACAGTATATATATCCAGTATTGTTGGTTTTCCCTTTTCTTTGCATATTATCCCAACTAGGGGTTCAGCATCAAAAGAAACTCTTTCCCCTGTTTGGAATGAAACATTGGTTAATCAGATAAAAAGACAGCACAGTTGTGCAGTGGTAAGCAGTGCTGGGATTTCATTGTAACCAAGGCGCTATCTGTGTGGAGTTTGTATATTGGACCTTTGAATTTCGCAGCCTTGTGAGTCCACCATATGCAGCATCCCCCAGTGCCAGAAGACGCCCCCCCCCAATATATATATATATATATATATATATATATATATATATATATATATATCTCAAGACAATGGGACCTCTGTTCTGCGCTAATCCTATTTCGTAATCAGCTGCTCCTCCACTAAGGTTCTCCTGTTAGTGAGAACCCAAAAACAAGGAATAGAACCATGGGGTTATCGGAGTGCGCTCTATATAGTATCACCCAGCCAATAACTGTTTTATTTTTTGATTCACAAGATACAATGATCACACTTTATAAAGACGTTCTCTTTTAAGTTCCAGAAAATAAGATGTAGACTTCTTTCAGATCAGTAATTCTTTATTAAAAACAAACCAACGCGTTTCGTTGAAACAACTTAATCAGGGGCATGGCTAAAGGTGAAACATAAAGAAGAAAAGGGGCATTTTCAATGCTCCTGCAGAGCGTGATCTCTAACAACACACTGCAAAGCCGCACAGCATGTTTTCCGGGTGGCGCCCGAGGTGAACGCTGCTCATGCTCAGCGCTGCCCAACAGAAAGTGACTGAAATGCCCGAAATCCCAGGATAGTTGGAGTTAAATGAACTGTATACTTAGATAAGAATAACATAAAGTAGCAATACCATCTTATTCTTCCATCGCATTCACTTGAGAAATATACATACCCTTCTAAACTACATCCAGACCAGTTAAATCACTGTCGTGCTTATTTCTAATGCTCTAATTTATTTTTCATTGGAATAAATTACCCGATTCTCCAAGTCAAATAGCTCCTGCACATTTTTTTTCATCAATCATTTTTTTTCCCCCTCTCACACGAAGAGGTTGTATTTATTGAGCGACTTTTTCATCTTTTATATCCACTGAAGATATTTACTTATTCATACCCATGCAGGGACAATTTAACAGAGGAGGAGAAAGTACGTCTCATTCGTGACCCTACGGTGACACGAACGTGCAAGGTGAAGAGTAGCGATGTAAGGTCACCGATGACCCTAAGCTCCTATCTATAAAGCGGCAGCTAGTTCCATTTCACTTTCATCTTGGACCATTTAACTGTTCATTTCAGACATGAAAGACTAATAGAGTCTCCCTCTTCAGAGCAAGGATTATAACTGTTCTTCTTCGAGAGAGACTGACAGCCCATTGATGTCCTCTGCTTTCGTCTTTCGGGTTTTCTATTTCTCCAGGAATTCTTAATAATATCTTATGCTAAACAGGGTTTTTAAGTTTTACGCCGTATCCCCCAAGATATTATCAGGAAATGTGACATCTAAAAGTCTAATATGTAGGAGGATCCGCCGGACAATTTCTGTCTTACAATATCTACATGAACAGACACATCAGTCAGAGATGAAGGAAGCCCTGCTGTAAATTTACATGTGGCAACGTATGACCTGTAAACGTGTGCTGTCAAGATACCGCATGCATTGAAGTGAAGCTCTTGCGTTTTAGTTGTCTGCATGGGTTTTCTGTCTTATAAAATGTACTTGCACATTAATGGGAGACATTGTTCCGTGTGTTTATTAATGCGGTGAATTGATTTTTAGTACAGATGGGATGTTTGCACTATGTGCATGTATTAAGGACTTGGACTCGTTCTCTGGTTCCTCTTTTGGCTGATATTTCTCTTTGTCAATCACAGACCATGATAATCAGCTCATCTCCATAACGACACGCTTCTATGCAAAGCCGGGCGGTGGCCTTACAGGAACTGGAATTTTATGAAGAATGATCAAATCGAATAGGTCTGTGCAGCATTTTTTTAATCCGTGTTTTACACAGATTGGGCCTAATTCAGAACTAATAGCAAGCTGCGAATTTGCAGGCTGGTTATGAACTGACTTCTGCATGCATACGGATACGGATACGCAAGCGCAAGGCCATCCTGCTACTTTTTATTTTATCGCTGGCCATTTGGAAGTTGATTGACATTAAGCCATTGTCAAGGAAATCAGCCAGCATGCTCAGGTGTTTTAGGGGAGGTCATGTGACGTCAGGTCCGCCCCCGATCAGCCTGTTTCTATTATAGGCGCCGAGTAAGTCCTGGGCCACACACACACCATACCCTCCAACATGACCAGGGGTGGATTAGGACTTGATTCCGGCACCAGGGGAGCGGGGGGGTGGGGGTGTGTGTCTGTGTGTGCGGCGGTATGTAATGCGTGAGCGGGGGGGGTGCGGCGGTATGTAATGCGTGTGGGGGGTTTGGTGGTATGTAATGCTTGCGCTGGGTGGGGGGGCCTCATCTGCTGCTGTTTCTTCATTCTGGGAGGTGCTGTGCCGCTTGAAGGCCCTGGGAGGTTCTGTGTGCGCATGCGCAGCAGCCTCCCCTGGCTATTTTGGATTTGGGCAAAGTGCTACAGCCGCTGCCTGCGGCCCAGACAGCCCAGGGGGGAGCGCAGCCGGCACCTTTTTAAAGAGTTTTGGGCCGGCCTACTGGGATATGGCCCGGCTTCCCGGTGAGCCAATCCACCCCTGAACGTGACCCATTCCATTCGGTACAAAATGCTCTGTTCCTGGACTTCCCTGCCAGTTGCAATTGCAAAGGTGGGACTGCAGCACAGTCCAATATTCAAAAAAAAAAAACGAAGCCACACCTAATGCCACCCCAAGCATCACTGTCCTGGACTCACTGACAGTTGATGTAAACCCAGGAACAGAGCATTTTGTACCTAATGGAATGGGTCATGTTGGAGGGTATGGTGTGTGTGTGTGTAACGGACCCCCCCCCCCCCCCCATGGAAATCCTGCATTTGCCTCGGCCTAATATAGACCTCTGAACTAAACAATACATAGAGACAGAGGTGTAACTAGACATTTGTAGGCCCCATAGCAAAAGTTTGTATGGGCCCCCTATTTAGCAACTTTTGGTAATAAATGAATATAGCATATATACCTTAGACTGTAAAGATGGGCCCCCTTCATCTCTGGGCCCCATAGCAGTTGCACCCCTTGCACCTATGGTAGTTACGCCTTTGCATAGAGAAGTAGGTACAAAGCAGCTGCAGAAATAATTTCCTGTGTAACTAGCATTTTTATACTAACTACAAAGCACACAGTAAATTTGTTTTTATAAAAAGCTAAAAAGTATTATATCCAATCACAACTGATTAATGTCTGCAAAATAAAAGCAATCAGCATTATTGCAGAAAAATGTAGGTATTTTATATGACTTAAATAGCTGTAGAATAAGAAATGTGGCAGCATTATGTATGAATGGGACAGCGATTACCAGGGGAATTGCCCAGATTGATTTCTCAATGAAGGCCTGTGCTTAGCGCAGCCATTTAATCTCGTCTTATGGGCTGTATCACGAGACGTACAGATACCTTCCGAACGCTTTATTGCCAGCACAATAACGTGCGGATATTCTTCTGATCTTTCGCTGCATTACTCGAAATTGTCTCCTTTCTTGTTCCTTTACATTTGACTCCACAGGTTAATAACAAATATGTATTACTCAGGGGAAATCTTTGTAACTATGTAAATATTTCTTCAGCTACTGTAGATATCCCATCGGATTAGAGCTTTTTAATTTCCATTTTTTTTCTAATTTAACGCCATCCAATATACATATAACAAATAATTTATTTTTTAGATTAATAGATGATACAGGAAAAAAAAATCTAAATTCCTAATACCATGAGGTAATGATTTGATGTATATAGTAGATCAGAATGAGAAATATCTGATAATTGATGCTTTAGAGACTGGGTGACGTAGGCATGTCTGAACTGTGGCCCACCAGCGGTTGTGAAACTACATATTACAGCATGCCTTGCAAATTGTTTTAGCATTCCCTAATAGCAAAACTATGGCAAGGCATGATGGCACTTCGGCAGCCCCCCCCCCCCCCCCCTGGCTAGCTGCAAAGCCAGTAGTGGGCCGGCCATGATTGGGGTCACAGCAGCTGTGCGTGAAATCACACAACCACCACGCCACCCCCCAAGCAGACCGGACTTTTCTGCGTTGTCCGGACCGCGCTCCCGCATTGGCAATATGGCCTTAGCCCCTATGTTATGACAGTAGGAAGGGGCGGAGCTTTTTGCTGAAAATCAATTGGTGGTTTGTCCATTTGATGTCCACCGGTCACCTCTAGTTGGTTTCAAAGCACCCGCCAAATCATTGACCAGTAATTCAGCAGTTTGGAGGCCAATCCCAGCATTGATCCATGGCTAAAAGCCAGTGGCGGATTTATAGTTGATGCAGTGTGCATGGTGCACACTGCCCCTGAGTCCCGGAAGGGCCCAAACCACACACTGCATCCCTTTCTCTAATACTTAACCTCTGGAGTCCAGTGGCAGGAGCTGGTGGGGTTCTACGCATGGGCGAATGTGCAAATCCCTCAAATATACGCAGCCTTGCAAACAGGTCTGAATCAGGCATGGTCATTCGTGGTTTTCATACTACCAGACTCAGCCCTTATGTTGTGACCAGTGGCATGACTATAGAACCGCAGCCCTAGCGGTGGCGGGGGGGGGGGGGGGGGGCAGCTGCCACCGGGGCGCAGGGTCACGGAGCTCAAGAAGGCTGCCAGACAGCAGGAGTCTGGAGCAGCAGCCAATAAGATAAGCACGCAGACTTCTCTCTCTCTCTGGCTGTCTGTGTGAGGACACTCAGTGACCCGCCGCATGAACCGCCCATGGGGCGGGTCACTGAGCGTCCTCACATAGACATCCAGAGAACTCCCCCTTCCACCATGCCCACTGCTCCCCCTTCCACCGTGGCCACCGCTTCCCCATCCTCACTGCTTCCTGTAGAGAGAAGAATGCTCTCCTCCCGGGTCTGACAGATTAAAGCAGTGCATGTACTATTTTTTCTGTTCCTGTGCTGTCAGTATGTACATGGCTGCACTGTCTCTGTGTGTGCTGCATTTCTAGTTACGCTGCTGGCTGTGACATTAGAAAGAAGACAGGGAAAGACGGAGAGGGAGGGAAAGGTTTGGGGTTGGGGGTTATACAACTAAGAGCCAACATCTGTAAATGACTGGAAAAGTGAGAAACAAGAAAGAACCGGCACTGAACCTCCTGTAGACTAAGCCGATATAACTTAGTAAACCTCCGTCAGCATCATCTAAATCTATCTTATCACTTCTCTACAAATCTCTGTAACATACACAGCGTGAATACAAATATTTCCCAGTAGCTTGGATAACAGCCCTCACTGCTTTTGGAACCGTATGCCTTGTGTGTAGATGAATGGCTGCCCCTTATCCAAATATTTACTTAGGCCCAAACTAATCCTTAGCCTGGAGTCCCTTCCATGCGCTAACATCTGGCACGTCTCTCTTTAATATGTAGAAGATGAACCTTTGCAAGACATTTGGGGCAACAAAATAAATAAGGCTTCCCTCGGTGTAAAACCCTAACAGAAAGACATAACGTTGTATTTCGTATTGTTATTTACTGAGGCGGAACACTCACGGATTTGGCAGTGATGTATTTTCTTCAGGCGTGCATATCATTTTACATTTGGTCTGTTTTAAAGCTTTTAGCAAACACTGCATAATTGTGTTATTAGCATTTGTATATGATACTCTTTCCCAGTCAAGCATGCAGTACTGTAACCGGTGTGCTTCATTTTCATTGTTCAAAGAACAATTATAGCCAAGCTGCACTTTACACTTTATGGCAGAATACTTTGGATCCGTAGCGAAATAGAATCATACGATGCCAAGACTGACAGGATGATGTACATTACCAAATGTACTTCCTGGAAATGGAGAGATCCGATATGGCATTCACTCCCTGCCAGTGGCACGAGAAGGAATTGGAACACTTGAGGAAAGCCTAGCTGTACCCACCCAAACACACACAGTTACTAATAGGTGATTTTATATTATTGCTGTAAAAGGAAGATAAAATCTCCTCGTTTTCTATGCCCTACTGTATTTCCGGTCTTTACCACTTTTGACAGAAAGCGTTAAAAAATGTTAGGTACTGTAAGGTGTTACCTAAAGTGTTACCAAGTGCTAACAAAGTGGTACCTAAATTGTTACAAAGTGGTACCAAAAGTGTTACAAAGTGTTACCTAAAGTGTTACCAAGGGCCAACTAAATTATTACCAAGTGCTACCTAAAGTGTTACCAATTGTTGCCTATGATGTTATAAAGCATTACCAAGTGTTATTAAGTATTACCAAAAGTGTTTTGTTTAATAAAAAGGTCCCGCTTAACCTATGTAACTCTATTCAAAGTAAAAGATGGTAATACCTAAGATGTTACCTAAAGTGTTACCAAGGTTCATATCAGTGGCGTAATTACTGTAAGGCAGCCCCAGCAGCCGCTTGGGGGAGCAAGCAGCAGCAGGGTCTGTGTGGGCATCGGCACCTGCTCGACGCACCGACATGCTGCTGCCTGCCGCTGCCCACTGACTGAGCACTGGAGGCAAGTCAGCCACAGCACGGGTGCGGCCATGGCAGAGATGACAAATCCCCCCACTGATTCAATTGACTGTACACAGAGCCAGCTATTGGCTGCTGTGTACAGGATGGGCGGGCGGATGGGCATGCTAAGGGGTCCTGGGATGCGTTGGAGCCAAGGGAAGCAGCAGTGTCTTCTGGTCTCTCTTCCTCTCTCCTGCTTCAGCTTCTCCGTTATGCGTGTGACGTCATCACGTCACAAGCTGGGGAAACATGCTGGAGAGGAGCCTGGGGGGGGGTGTGCCACAAACTTTTTGGCAGGGGGGAGCAACATTTATAGTTACGCCACTGGGTCATATAAAATGTTACCAAGAGCTACCTAAAAAGTGATAAAGTATTATCTAAAGTGTTCACAAGAGCCCACTAAAGTGTTACCAAATGCTACCTAAAAAGTGATTTGTTGGCAGAGTATATAGCGGTGCTTGTGGTGTTGGCAGAGTATATAGCAGTGCTTGTGGTGTTGGCAGAGTATTTAGCGGTGCTTGTGGTGTTGATAGAGTATATAGCGGTGCTTGTGGTGTTGGTAGAGTATATAGCGGTGCTTGTGGTGTTGGTAGAGTATATAGCGGTGCTTGTGGTGTTGGCAGAGTATATAGCGGTGCTTGTGGTGTTGGCAGAGTATATAGCGGTGCTTGTGGTGTTGGCAGAGTATATAGCGGTGCTTGTGGTGTTGGCAGAGTATATAGCGGTGCTTGTGGTGTTGGCAGAGTATATAGCGGTGCTTGTGGTGTTGGCAGAGTATATAGCGGTGCTTGTGGTGTTGGCAGAGTATATAGCGGTGCTTGTGGTGTTGGCAGAGTATATAGCGGTGCTTGTGGTGTTGGCAGAGTATATAGCGGTGCTTGTGGTGTTGGCAGAGTATATATCGGTGCTTGTGGTGTTGGCAGAGTATATAGCGGTGCTTGTGGTGTTGGCAGAGTATATAGCGATGCTTGTGGTGTTGGCAGAGTATATAGCGGTGCTTGTGGTGTTGGCAGAGTATATAGCGGTGCTTGTGGTGATCCGCCAGCAGCCACGCCAGCCATCAGACTGAGACGCGTATGCGTCTCACTCGCGACTCACGCGCAGGAGCGTCTCAATTTCCGTCGGCGGGGCGACGGGAATCCTGTTTGTCTCTGCCTCAGGGAGACGGACAGGGTTAGGGGGGGTGCGGGCAGGCGGTAGGGACCCTGGGTTACCGCCGACATGCCAGCGGGGACCCGGGGGAGCAGCTGGAAGCACCGTCAGAAGGGGACACGCGCGCCTCTCGTGTGCGCGCGTCCCCTTCTCGCAATAGATATGGCGCTGGCGGGTGATGGTGGCTGGCGTCGCCATCGCCATCCCCTGCCAAGATGGGACCTGCCTCATCTGTAGCTGCAATGGAGGATTATGGTAATGCAGTAGAAGACTGCAGGGCCATGCAGATTTTGAAGCTAGTCTTAGATGATTGACAGCAGGGTTTTTAGCTCTGTCGGTGGTGTGTGCAGGGAACACATGGTGGGCATTGAGTGACAGCTCCCTCCGGCAGGTAACTGCTTGGGACTCGCTGACATGCTGCGGGTAGTAGCGGTCTCCTCTCAGCTTACTAGCGCGGGCAGCTATCCTCAGTAAAGACTCGCTGTCACACAGACACAAGGGCGGCACAGCGCCGACTTTTCTCCTCACACACGGAAGGTGCACGGACGGACTGACTGAAAGGAGCACGCTGGCCACAGACAGGATAAGCGCACTGTCAATCAAGACATTAACTGATCTCTTCGTAAACAATTCCTGACCTTTGGGTATATCCCTTGACAACAAGGCGGGCTGTGTAACGGGCAATTTTCCCACTTTTTACAGAAGACCCACTTGTTTTTAATAGTTTCACGACCGTTTGGCCTATCTAGCATAGTCCATGTACTATTCTTATTCAGCGCTGACAGCTCCGTATCTGTTGCTGACTTCCACTCTGTTCCCTGATTGGCTTTCCACTCTGACAATCTCTGTTTCAGACACGCCTTCTGCTGCCGGTACTTCCAGCAATACATTATGTTCTTTCTCCACTACTTTTACTGGTGGCGCTGTTTCCTGGAACACCACATCTCTGGATTTTAGATGATGGTTTTTTTCTGTGTCCCAAACTCTGGCCCTTATTCTGGTTGGTGCGGATATATCCGCGTGCGTTCGGGCCGCCAATGTTTTGTGTCTGCGCATGTGCAGAGGCGTCTCTGCGCATGTGCGAGCGGGGCGTACGGCAAAATCCCGCATGAAATGTGAACACTCCAAACAGGGGGTGGAGAGGGGCGTGAAGGGCTATTTGGGCTCATTACCATATGCATACGCCCCGCGTTTCATGGGCGTTCCCATGCAAACGCTGGGCGTACGTATGGTAATGCGGCCGTGACGCACGTGTAGGGGGCGGACATATGACATCGCCGGATGTCAGCTGCCCGCCCAGATCCCTGCTTTTGCACGAAAAATGTCCGTGTGGTCTGAGGTTGCGGGAGCTGGTGGAGCACTCGGTCCTGCATTCGATGGTCTGCGACCATCGAATGATGGGGGAGGTTCCCTTAGATGGAGGAGGCGTATTTCGTGTAAAATACACGTGCGGTCCGTTCGGCCAGCTTCTTACCGCGTACGGACGGAGTTGGCGATCCGTATGGAAGGCGGGGTTTCGCACGCACGGTCCTGGCCGCATAATTGGATCCGGCCGCACTGACCAGAATAAGTCCCTCTGTGTCCTTTACTTTCTTTGCTAGTAGCCGAGTTAAATGCATTGTATGGCTTTTGGATCTAGTTTCCTTTTTTCTTTCAGTATATCGGCAAAAGCTTTACTTCCGAAGCCACGAAGATGACTGACACTTGGCTTTTTCCCGGACCAGGCCTCCAGTGGCGTTTTACCTTTAACGGCTACTTTAGGTGCTCGATTTTTCAGGTAAACTGCAGCAGATACTGCTTCTGCCCAAAATCTTTTCTCCAGGCCAGCGTCACTCGGCATCGCCCGCGCTCTCTCAACAACTGTGCGGTTTGCCCGCTCACTCACGCCATTCTGTTCCGGTGTGTAGGCAATTGTTAGTTGGTGATTTATGCCATATTCTTAAATAAATTCCTTTAATACTTTGTTGTCGTACTCTCCACCGTTGTCGGATCTCAGGATCTTTAACTTCAGATCTGTCTGAGTCTTCACTAAAGTTTTGTACTCCACAATTTTTCTGATTATTTTAGATTACTCTAAAAGGCGCAGAAAGGTGGATCAGCTGCACTGCAGACCCAGTAATAACCCAGGATCCTGCAATGTGAATATGGATTCTGTATTTGTGACACAGCTTGAAACCATTTTCTATAACATAGTGGTTGGACCGGACTCAGTGTGAAGCGGGTATGACAGATTAATTTGCAACTTTACATATGTGCATATTTATAATCCGCAGACTACAGTACATGATTATCTAGAGAGAGAGCCCTGCTTACAGTCTAGCATGGCTATGGGGTGGACACACAAAGGTAAAGGGAAATGTATATATATATATATATATATATATATATATATATATATATATATATATGTGGCATCCCAGAATTGGAGTACCACCTTTTGTGCCACAGAATCATTGGTGGCCAGGGCTGCCTAAAAATGCACAGGATTTCAGGGGGTTGCTAGGCAACCAACCTGCAGCAGCAAGGAGGACAGGAGGGACTTTAGGACCTAGCAAGGTGCTGGGAGAAGCAGGAAGTTAGAGGCCTGCCTGTTGCTGGGCAGATTGGAATGTAACAAGTGTTCTGTGTGCAGTCAGAGGAGCCAGGAAGGAGAGAGCAGTGTGCACCCAGGGAGAGTAAGGAGTAAGCAGTGCGCAGGGTGCTGCAGAGAGAGATCCCCAGCAAAGCCGCTGACGAGGAGAGACACAGTGTGGGGAGCGGCAAGCGAGAGCCGCTGAGAGCGTGCCTGGTGGTGAGCGACAGCTGGCGGAAAGGCGCCCCCACGAAAAGACAGAGAGCCCAGCAGGGGAGACGCCATTCACACAGCAGCAGTGATTGACAACAGGCAGACCGGCCTGCAGGGAGACGTGACTGACAGGAGTCAGCAACAGCACCCGGTGTGCAGGTACCATACTACCACTCCACACTGACACTGTCCTCCATTTCACGCCACAAGTTAACCCAGCACAACGCCATTTTTAGCCTGAGGCACAGTCCACCTTGCAGTGACTGCCTTTACCATCACCCTTTCAGTTATTAGAAACCTTTTGAGAAGTAACCCCAGTGTTGGCATTGTGCCAGAGCTCAGGACATAACTTGCCTTGGATTACAACTCCTTGTATTAGCTGTTACTTCAATTACGGTGCACCTAGGCCAAAAGGTACCTAGGACCAACAATAGAACTGCAGTTCAGGGACTTATTGTTTTTAGCCTGGACATTTATGGTTCTTTATGCAAGGTATGAGTGCTGCATACTATGTTCATTCATGTGAAAGCTATTGCATGTCTTGTTTGATGGTTTGAATTGTTTACACTATAATCCCATTGCAGAGTGATATTGGTGATGCAGTATATCGTGCGAACTGCGGCCTGCAGGTGTTACAGGTGGCCCCATTGCGCACGATATCTTCTGTATAGAACATCTTTATTCCTTCATCTTTACTTGAATTTATTGTAGAGACCAGGGTATTGTATTGGTTGTAGTGTATTGTGCGAAGTGCGGCCTACCAGTGCCACAGTGACCTCATTGCGCACAATATAAAAAGGGAGAATTGTCTTCATATTATCTGCCAATTATTGCATTCCAGCGTTATTGTCATTTCATTGTTAACTTCTTTCATAGCGGTGATCCGTGAATCTTTCAGCAGCTAAATAAATTATTTTGATCACCGTCCTCACGTGTGGTGACCATTCTGTGTGGTTGTGTTGGGGTATTGTCTTCCCGTGGTGCCTTTGTCCCTCCGCCCTCTGAATTGCAGGCAAGTGAAGCAGTCAGGTAGCAGCCAAGCAGTGCCGAAAGGAGAAGAGGAACACCAGGTAACGGTCACACACCTGCACGTAGTCTGACAACATCACATATATATATGATTGCTTTCCTTTTTTTGATGCTTTGAACACATTTATTTTTCGTGAACTATTTAATGCTCTGCTTCCCCGAGAGTGGCCTGCCTCTGTCACACGGCACATGCTAAGATAATAAATACTGGTTCATTGGGAGATGTGACTGTGATGCTTCTGTCATCATGTGGACGCAAAGGTTATTGGGTTAATGGCTAAATTGGGACATGTTTGGGTAACACCTCTCAGTAAAACAAAGCAAGGCGTTCATATTGAAATGTAAGAAGTGTCAGATGTTTATTACCCATCTCTCAGTTCATCTGTCAGGATTTGCAGAGCTGTAATCAGATGTATATTTTATACGTATAAATGTTTCTTGGAATTTTCTGCTCAGATTCAATTCTAAGAGTCTGAATACCAATATTTGTTCTATCAATTGCTATTTTTACCTCTATTGACTGGTTCTAACATTCTGCGCTGACATGTCGGGGTATAACCATGGTAACCTCAGGAAGAACTATATAGACATATTAACATTTACAGCACACACACACACAACATACATACTACTCTGAGATACAGCTTCCTATTTTTCTATCTTTAGATTTGAATGCTAACAGGAGCCAACAAGATCTGAGATACTGTAAGGTGAGGAATTGAAGCAGATTTGCCTTAATAGATATCGCTAGTGATTTTCGTGTGACTTGTGCGTGCTAGGGTGCGTTCCACCATATGGTACTGTAAATCAATTGGACCTTTATAAAAATAGGAGTAATCCATTCTAATAACTCTCTGAGGACTCTTGGTGCACAGTGAGGGTTGTTTGCAAGTGTAGAAAAATAAGAGCAGCACAAAGATCTGATGTTTCTTCTTTTCGATATCATCAAAGAGTAGGCCGAGTCGTGCAATATACATTTTTCCTATAGGGGCGTGGCCACAGACCTCTGGTAACCATGCCCCTCTGGTGACCACACCCCCTTTACCTTGCTTTGGTCCGGTTGTACTGTCCGTGCGCCTGCATATATGTAAGATGAAAAAAAAACTGAGGTATTGATACTAAATCAGACGGATCACTACTATAGATTATATGGATAAGTATTTGAACAATTTATGATTATACTGGTTTAGCGCCATCTCCGCACCAATCACCTCTTTACTCGAGGATCTCTTACACAGACCAAACTGTGGGCGGGATGTTGTAACATCCGCGCCCATTATCGCCGGCTACTGCATTCTTAATAACAGCATATGCTGTAACATATGCCGTTATTAGAGCAAGGGACAGCTCTTGCGATAAGAGCTGTCCCTTGTGATGTGGTGCCGGCACTGTGACCCGGGAGTCCATCTGCGCATGCGCAGACCCCGGCGCTGGCCGCAGGGCATGCTGGGAGGGATCCGTGACGGATCCCTCAAACAGCGCTGCGGTAAGAAGCCCATAGGCTTCTGCAGGGAATCGCCAGCTTTTGCTGGCGATTCCCTCCGCAGCACTGGCACTGCGGAGGTGCCATATAGCATATGGAAATGCGGTAAAAACCCCGAAAACGGGGTTTTTACCGCATTTCTGCTTTACAGAATCTTCCCCTGTGAGTTTTAGCATACAGTGCAGTTAGAAAATTCTAATCCTATTCTGTAAGACACACAGTGACCGGATCTGTCTTTCTTTCAAATAGGGCAAATTGAGAAGGGCACTGGGTGGTGATAATGTGATCTCCCTTAACCACCCTGGAATATGGAAGCGCCATGGGTGTGTATCACAAGCTCCATGTGAGTTTGAGCACGTTAGTGAAAGTCTGTTACTGGCGGGTCTCTCGCACCTAGCATAGAACCGGAGCAGGTGCTGGTACGTAATGATGATGGTTGTGGCAGCTGGTGTAAAGTAAATGGGAGGTGCTGGTGTCCACCTGCAGTCATAAGAAAACCCCTCTATAGCTCCATGGATACTTACATTCACATACAGGTCCATCCGCAGCCTCTCACACTTTCCAGGCACCAGGGAAGTTTGTCAGACCCTCTGATTAGTTTGAGAGAACACCCATTTGTTTGGGGTCTTTCAGACAGTGCAGGAAGTCAGTAAGTGTGTTATAAGCCTGTTATACATTCTTAAATATCAACTATTAAACACATGACCACTGCAGAAACCAAGGGGGAGAGTTATCAAAACTTGGAGAGAGTTAAAGTCTATAAGCTGCTCATTGTAACTAGTAACTAAAGTAATTTTAACATAATCACCACCACCCTCTGCCCTAATAACTCTCCCCTGCAGCCTATCCCTAACCCTTTCCCTGGTGCCTAACCCTAAACCTTCCCTCGGTGCCTTATCCCAATGCTCCCCCTGGTGTTTAACTTTAATCATCCCCCTGGTGCCTAACCCTAACCCTCCCCATGGTGCCTAATGCTAGCTCTCCATTGATGCGTAACCCTAACCCTCCCCCTGGTGCCTAACGTTAACCCTCCCCTAGTGCCTTACTCTAAACTTCACCCTGGTGCCTAACTCTCCCTCTGGTGCCTAACGCTATCATTCATCATGGTACCTAACTCTAACCCTCTACCTGGTACCTAACCCTCCCCCTGGTGCCTTACTTTAACCCTCGCCCTGGTACCTAACTCTATCCCTCATCCTAGTACGTAACGCTAACCTTCGCCCTGGTGCGTAAACATCCTTTGGTGCCTAACTCTATCCCTCCCCTGGTGGCTAACCCTAACCCTCCACTGGTGCCCAACTATAATCCTCCAATGGTGCTTAACACTTCCCTGGTGCCTTACCCTAACCCTTTCCTGGTGCCTACCTCTAGCCCTCCCCCTGGTGCCTTACCCTAACCCTTTCCTGGTGCCTACCTCTAGCCCTCCCCCTAGTGCCACAACCTAACTATAAATCATGTAAAACTATATACTGACATTTTCTGTTTCAATAATCTGCATGACGACCTTTTGAACCCGTCCATTTTGACCATTTAAATGTCAACCCTTTTACTCTGTCAACCTTTTATCATGTCGACCTATTGAAAGTTGACCTTCTGTTGTCGATCTATTGACTGTCTATTTAATTAGTAGGACAACTGGTGGCCCACTTCCTCCAGGGATGTCAAGAGTAATAATGACGATAGTTTCCGAGAAGGTTCAAGCAAGGATTTCTGAAAGGTTTTTAAAATAGTCCCTTCAAATGCTGTAATTATCATTTACTTACATACTGCTCGGAACATTTCCCCAGCTCTATTATTTTCAGCTGGAAACTTGTAAAAGAAAGTCTCTGCAAAATATAACGTACAGTATTATTTATCCCACACATGCCCTCGGAAAAAGCCTGACCTTTTGATTACATGAGTTTACATGATTGGGAATATTTGCAGTTAATACAATTTACTTGATTTTCTTTCTTTATTATAAAAGGAAAAGAACAATTTTATTGAACTTGACATCACACATCCCTTTTAATAAAGTTCAGGACTTTAGATTTTTAGAACACTGTATGCATTTAAAAGGTTTCTTTGTTAAAATCCACCGAATTGCGTTAAAGAAAAAGATGATTTTTATACTGAATGAGACAAGCGCTTTACAAAAAGTAAAGCATTATTTTAAATACATCATTTAAATTAGGCACAATGACATTGATTGACTCTTTGTTCTTTTTGGTTATATCTGAATTTGAATGCTGAATTATGAAACGACATTTAGAGTTCTGTATTTTAGATAAGAATTTTGAAACATCATAAAAAGTTTTTTGCGTTAAATTGGTTTCTAAATATGGGCCGACATTAGATTGGGTATACAAATTAATTATTTTTTATATAAAAGCACGGGAGAGAGTAAGAATTAGCAAAACATACAATACAGGAACCAATGGGGAGGTTCCAAAGTTATCCCCATGGGAGGGACAGCTCTTAGGAGCCTTCAAAACCAAATAGACCATTTGAGTGGCTGATGAACAAAAATAAATTCAAAGTTCTAGAACTTCACAAACATGTGTATCGAGGACTAAGTTGCTTCACAGCAAAATCATAGCGTGGCCCATGACGCCTCCACTGATCTAGGGGAAAGGGCAGACAGAGAAGGCGACAGCTGTAACTGGACTCTAACCTATGCTTACTGGATGGTAAGCAGAATTCATTTTACAAACTCCTGTTTCGAAGGTGGCCAACCGCAAAGTGCAGCATCATAAAGGACAAAGAGATGATCTTCATGAAGAATGACAAATGGGAATTGCAGGGCAGGGCTCCTACAACTGAGACCAATGGTGCTAAGCTAAAACCAGGAGTACCATTGTTTTCCAAAAGAGGTATTTCAAGCCATCAGGGTCCACAGAGCAGCCGGAGGATAGACTCCAGCGACTTTCTGTAGAAAAGGTTGCAACAAGGCCAATTGCCCATGTGACAAAATGGAGAAGGCTGAAATCTGGTCATTAAGGGATTCCAGTCTGAGACCAACATCTAAACCTGCCTTCAAGAAAAGCAAACTGCAAGGCAGACAAAAGCTGCAAAATAAAAGCTAAACACCATGACCCATTGGACTACCAAAGCAGATGTATTGGGCAGGCAAAGCTGGTTATCTAGCCTGCGACATTGTGGGAATGACAGAATTTGGAAGTCCCCTACTGTGTAGGGAAATGAATTTAACAGAAGCTATAAATGTTGATGATGACTGGACCCTGGTAAAGTAGGTCTTGACCTAAAGGGCAGAGGACATGATCTTCCACCTGAAGTCACTGCCAGTAGGAGAACTGGTTACTCCTCTTCCAAGAGGTGCCACCAGAATTGCCATATCAAATTCAGACTCTTGAGAATCCTGGACCACCAAGGAATTGCAAGATCATCCACTGCAACTGCTGCTGGATCCCTGATTCTGGAAACATACAGTACCTCGGTTGAAAATTGTGCCTTGATGTCAAGAGATCTACCTGAGGCCTTGTCCACCCTCTCACAAATGTTTGAAAGACCTTCAGGTGTAGATCCCACGCTCTTAGATGAATAACCTGGCAAAGGTTGGCCTTTCAATTGTCTGCTCTGGGAATGAGATATACTGTAGCTCAGTCCACTGAAAGATCTGGGAGACCTTTGTGTATGGCTTGTTGTCTGTGTGTGGCTCCTTGATTATATATGCAACCACAGTCACATTGTCAGAATGGACCCGGACTGGATGATTCTTCAACCTGTCATATGCAGCTAAGATAGCCCTCAGTTCCAACACATTGGTAGTACTGTAGGCTTTACAAGAATGACCAATGTTGAAGGTGGTCTTGGACTACTACATCCCAGCCTCACATTTCTGGTCAGTAGAATCTAGTCCCACAGTGCAAATCTCCTGCCTAGGGCCAGATGTCTGGATTAGATCCACCATAGGATGGACACTCTGGCCCAAGAGTAAAGATTTACTAATCGATGGAAATAGAGATGAGAGCCCTACTGGTGGTATAGAAGATCCAGTTAAAAAAGTCTGGAGTGAAACCAAGTTGTAGTGCCGGAAGAGCTGCTACCATCTTTCCCAATACATGCACAGATTTATTGACACACTTGTTGGTATGAGAAAATGTCGAAGCAGCTGTAAAATATCTTCAATCTTGTCCTCCAAAAGGCATAATCCCCTACTCACCTGCCTTGGTTTCGTGTCTATAACAAGTCCGAAAACTGGGTGCCTGGGGATAGCAGTAGAGGAGACTTTGCAAAATGTATTATATAGACTTCTCTGAACAACGTCTGGATCTTTACAAATGCATGATCTATGAGAAGTGAACCAGCAGGTGTTGAGGAGGTCATCCAAGTAAGGTCCTACGATGATCCCTTGTGTCACAATCACCCCAGATAGCACTTTGGAGAAGACTTCGGGAGCCGAAGATAAATGAAATGGCAGGTTCCGTAATTGAAAGTGATTGTGACAGATCGCAAAGCGTAGGTAAGCCTGATGAGGTTCCAATCTGGGAACTCCATTCTGTATATGGAAAAGAATAACCAGCAAATTAATGCTGCTCCAGGTGACTCCTGAACTCACACTCAGCATTGCTTAACAGATACTCTTTGTTACCAGAGAGGCTATCGCAAAGAGAATGGAATCCATCTTTAACTATTGGTAAGTGATTTTGAGGGACTGGAGTCTAGAATGAGTCTGATAGAACCGTTAGACCTTGAGACCATGAAAATATTCAAATAATAATAAACGCTTCTGCTTTTGTTGAACCAGAACTGGGACCCCCATCTGAGAGGACAGCAGGGAATATTTATTTTTGCTGTGACTCAAAAATCTTGTTGTGAAAAACTGATTTGTTGTACGTTCTAGTTTGTATGTCAATGTCAACTCTGACGGAGCCAAGTTAATGGAGAGTCAACAAGCAGGCACTCACTTGCTGAGCTCCCAGATGGTACAGAAGCCTGCCTTGCCATGTTTCTGAGGTGGCTTGGGCCCCTGACAACACGTTGCAGCCAAACTTCCAGATGCAGCTACAAGACGTGCAGTCAAGTTCTAACAGCTGCCAACAGCAGTCCATCGATCACGCAGTGGTAAGACCCGTTATCAGAACCCACCGGAGCATCTATCACCTATCCACACACACTAAGCGGTTCCTACTAGTGCGTACATGTGAGAGACAGGCTATATATATAGAATGCCCGGCGGCAGATGCTGGACGGCAGGATGAAGCAACCACCTGTCCCTGCAGTATCAGAGCAGGCAGTGCTGCAATAAGAGGGAGAGCTTCAGAGCAAACAGGAGGGAGGATAAGGGGAACCCCGCAATACATAGGTACTCACATTTAGGAGACTTCTTGCTAGAGTGGGTATGACAGCTCCCTTTGGTGAGGGACCCAGTAAGAAGTCCTGACTTTAGACCTGAAAATTCAGGGGCGTCGGTCACCAGTACCCCTTCTCTTGATTGAATTGTAATTGGGTTCTGCAATGTCAAGAATTGGGTTCTGTAATGTCAGAAAAGTAAAAGATAACAAAACAAAATAAATTAGTAAATTAGATGGAAAACTGTAAGGCCCATCATGACCATCTCCCTAGGGCACAATTTTCTAATCAGGGGCTGAAAATTTGTAGTGTAACTTTCTTTACATCTTTTTTACAACAATTCCTGGCTTAACCCTTTGAGTGGTGGGTCTTCCTACCAGGGCAGGTTTGTCCTGCAGCGGTGGCGGCCTTGAGCGGCCACTCAGGAAAGTTCGGGGCCACTCGCGAGGGGGGAATGTACAGTGGTGGGGAGTGCACTTGAGTGTTTGGGTGCTCGTGTGTTCAGGCGCCCGAACATACGGACACCTGAGTGCTCCCGAGAGGCCCTAACTTCCGGGGGAGTGGTGCTTGATGGCGGCAGAGGGGAGTCCAGTAATGATTCGCAGCGGTGGGGCCGGAATGGGAAAGGTGAGGGGGGTTGTACAGTATGTAGGTGCGCGCCAGTGCTGGAGTCACCACTAGCACGCACCTACATACTCCCGGGACAGCCCACTGCGGCAGCACAGCTGAGCCTGAAACATTTTCAGGCATATCCCCGAAGTGGTTAGCCTCACTGCAATAACCCACCACTCTAACTCTTCCTATACCACTTACACTCATCAGGGGGGTGGGGGGGTCCTACTCAATATTATGCTGTGTATGCGAACAGGAATGTAGTAATATCTCTACCCTCTATAAGCTAAGAAACATAAGTTCCTGTTCTCATTGTGGTTATTATTACTCATTGTACCATACAATATGCTGGATAAAATACTTCTGAGCATTTGTCAGTTTGTCTACAACAAAGTCGCAACAAATAAAATGAATTTGAAATGAATTGAATCCTTGTCAACCCTGGAACATTTGTTTATATAATGGTGAGTACAGTACATACAGAACCCCGGAAGGATTAGCTGAGATCATCTTGTAGTTTTCACCTTTGGCAATAATACCTATAAATTGTCAGTTGACTAGAAATACATTTTCACTTGCAAGAAGCAGCGATCGGCGATCAATATCCCTTTGAATTGACAGATCTCGCTGCAAGGCTCTCGTTTATAATAACACACACGGGCTCATAAATCCTGCAGTACTTGAGCGGCGAGTGAAAACGTTCACCTTTGCCGGCACAGTTTCTTTGTGTTTAATGTTTACATTTAAATTCAACGGTGTATAATGCAGCAATGGATTTGGTGAATTATATATGACAGCTGTTACATTACTTGGCTGTTATTGAATGGAACTGATATATAGTAAAATCTCTGCAATGATTAAAAATGCCAGGAAAATAGACAGCTAACATGTTCACGGACCAGCCGGTGTTCACGGAATCAGGGCATTACTAAGCTGGTTCACACGCTCTTGGGAGGCGTTCGGTGGTTTAAGGCCAGTTGCATCAATCAAACTGCTTTATACAGTATAAGCTATGGAAAGTAACACAAGCAACCATTATTTATCTAGGCTGGATTACTTAGCTGGAGCTTAAAGTCAAATAACCTTTGGCTACCTTAGGACCACCCCTATACATTAGCCGTGCCTTTAACATAGAAGTTTCTATTGTCTTGAAAAGTTCATAATCTTTTCAATTAAACCGTGTTTCTTGGTCTCTTACTATAAGACAATACAATTAATGTAACATTCCAGTATCAGTATCGTATACAGCTTGAGTTTTTTTCTTAGGTGATGGAAACCAACATTCTCTCAAGATAAAAATAAGATCCATGGGGATTATATTGAATCCGAGCATGTTATGATGGTATCACATTTGTACGGTACAACATTTAGCTATTGGAACTAAAAAATAAATACAAAACAACGACACAAAGCGGTTTTAAAAAAATTAACGAGTCATGTTCAAATATAATATTCTGAAAGCAGTGCGTGGCCACCTCAGTCCATGATGTCTTACTGGTTGGAGTTTTTGGAAACTGGAAAATACATTTAAAAGCCTTAATTCTCTATGGGGGAGATTCGCTAAGAATCTCCACCCCCCTTCGCCGCCCATCGCATATTTAATTATCGCATATGTTGTAACATATGCGATAATTAAGGCAAAGGACAGCTCTTGCATTAAGAGCTGTCCTTTGCGGTGAGAGTCGCCGGGTCCCAGCAGGTCCCGGCAGCTCTCCCCTCCCTCACACACCCGGCGCTGCTGCTGCTGCGCTGGGCTCTCCTCCTCCCTGCACCCGGAAAAGGATCAGTGCAGGGAGGAGGTCACAGGTCCGGGCAGCACAGCTCTGTGCTGCCCGGACACAGGTGAGGGGGCGATGCGGGGCGGCGGGGGGTCGGCGCGGGGCGGCGGAGGGTTGCGGTAGAAGCCCATTGGCTTCTATGGGGCATGTTGAGGAAAAGGGGTAGTTTTATTCAGGTAATTGTAAAGATGGTTAGATAGGTTGGAAAAGGAATACCTCTTTCACACCGCACAAAAAACCCGGGTCCAACCCAGGTCTCTGTGCAGTGTGAAAGTGCCATTTGGTAAAAGCCGGGCAACCCGACATACAGTCCCGGGTTGAAAGAAGTGTTTTACGCATGTCGGACCCCGTGTAAATATGTAACCCGGGTCGAGTGACCGGTGGGTGGTGGGGTCCGGTGTCCAGACTGCGGGGATCAGGGCAGCGGCAGCTAAGCGCTCGTAGCGTAGAGTCCCTGGACTGTATTCCCAGGTAAGTCCCTGCATTTCCTGGTGTGAAAGGGGTATAAGAAGGAACAGAGCAAAACCTCTGTTCCGTCTTCTCTCTTACTTTCCTCTTTTTTAAATAACAACATGTCTTGTTTGGCGTATAACTTAGCACAAGGTTGGACTTGCCCACAGGCAGACGGTGTACTTAAATGATACATTATACTGCACATGACTATGGTGTACTCTCTGCCGTGCATTGCTGATAGTAAACTCTGGTACATTATCATGCATGTACTAGCAGTATTTACTATATATTTTTATCAAGGGGCCCAGACCATGCACAAAATGAGACAGACCACTTGGGTCCTTATAGTTACATTCACCCAGTGGGCCCATCATGCCCCAGCATGGCACTGTTCCAGCATCATACTTCCTGCGGGCATGCTGTATTTCCAAAATAAGTGTGTCCCCCCCCCCAAAGTTTATAGTCTGCTTTCTTGCCCTCTTGCCAAATTTTCCCACTTCCACCACCAAAAAAAAAACAATCTTTTGCCAAAATGTTGATAAATTGATCTTATTTAATAAAAAACAAAACTATTCTTTGTGGGACCTTCCCCCCCCCCCCCCCCCCCCATCACCACCTGATTCTTACTTACATTTCTGTAATACATTTGCTTTCATATAGCATCTGACAAAAGAACAGACTATCTTACATGGGAAGAGAATTTCCCCACCTTACATTTGGATCCAGCAGGGGTGTGACTAATTAATCATCTCCTATTGTTACCATTTCCACATTCTTGTCAGTATGAATGACACCAGCATGTCATATGCCATGGCTGCTAATACCCCCCCCCCCCCGCAGCCTATGTCATCATCTATCTGTGCTCCATCCTAGCAATTCTTTACTCCCATCATCAATACTAATCTAAACATCACCATCGTGATCATCAGATTTTAGTTTTTCTGCCTGTCCCTTTTGCCTCGATATGTATATTACCACTGCCATAACAATGCATGTTGATAAATGCGGAAGCATCAGTAAAAACAATATTCCTCCTACTTGTTGTATGTAGCATGATAAAGTTATTTATGTATTTTTCTCTTGGAATCTCACGAGCACGGCCGATGTTGAATTCCATCTAGCTGGAGGGATGGTCTGTGCAGGTACAGATATTTCAGAGTTATATAGGCACTAGGGATGCCAATCCCGGGACATTTTTTCAATCCCAAGAATCGTGATTTAAAAATGCTCAATCCCGGGTTTGGCCTCCCTGCGAGTCTGCAGTCCCTCAGAGAGGCCCGCTCACAAACCCAAATGGTCCATCTCTTGCCCACTCAGCAGCAGTGCAGCACCCGACCTCAGGGAGGCCCGGCTCCAGCCTGCTAATCACCACCAGCCTCATCCCGACTCCTTCGCGTCTGTCCGGCGGCTCAGCTTCATCCTCACGAATCCTCCTCCTCACTTAAAATGGCAGGCACTGCTGAAGGGGCAGACTGGCATGGGGCTGTGCGGCATGACCTCTGACATTACAGCCCACTCAGCCACACAACAGGAGCAGCGATTCAAGCCGCAACCTGCCGGGCAATTGCTGAGAGCAGCTGCAGACTGACAATGTAAAACACCGGATTCAAATCCTTCTGTTTTTGGGTTTAAATCCCGGGATCCCGCCGATCCCGGCACTGGCCACACTAAGAGGCACACACCAGCAGGTGACTCACACTATGAACAGTCCATTTGCTTAACTAGTAGTATTGGTTTATCAATAGCAGGTACAGCCGTACTCACTGTTATATGTACATTGCTGATGGAGTAGAGATTGAGTAGAGTGAGTTTACATATAGCTCACCAGTGTGTAAGTGTACGTAAGGTGCTACGCTGCAGACTTTTGTATGCCACCATATCACTCTTCAATGTAATGACAGGTGGCCCCTGCTCAATGCTCAGTAAAGATCTCTGCTGCAGGTAAATATGGATTACATGGACCAGGCATACAGTATCAACATTTATATCTACTGCTATTAATCTGACTAGATTTGCAGCATTTAGAACCAACACATTCATACAATCCCAATTTAAAGCCTGTAATATCATTTCCAATATCATGACATCATGTAGTGGGGTACTTTAATCAGCAAAAGTGCTGCGTACGGGTCATAAACGGGTCATCAATAACAGACAAGTACCATGTGGACTCGGGGTAATTAATCAGTCTGAGTCTATGGGCAAAGAATCATCAATCAGCTCTAAGCAATTTCTGTGCAAGGAGGAAGATTCATTTAAGTTGCAGAAAAGTCCAACTTGTGACATGAACGGAGGAGTCCTGCTGCAAGGTGATGTAACGTAAACTCACTGGGGCTGGATTCTGCGGCGGGTGCAGTTCCGGTTGTTCACTGTGGACCACAGTAAGACATCGGGACTAGTTCAGCTTGGATTGCTATTGCGCAAAGTTGCCGTGTCCCCTTCCCACACAGAAAGAATTGGCAAGAAATTTAGGAATGAAGTGTGATTAAATCGCTAACCAGTATCCACTTACAAATCCATGCACAATTCCCGAACCCCCGAAAGCGGTCATCGCTGAAGTCAGACTCTCTTAAAAAAAAAAAAAAAAAACAGGGCTAGACTGAGTTGTTTCCATCAAACCCAGAAAACAGAACGATTTAACCCCCAAATGCCAGGTTCCTGTCAGTCAAAGTCCCACCACATTGCCTTAAGATCCATACACATTTTATTTTGCTATTTCCCTTTGCCCGTGCTCAACACGTAAGGTAGGCGCGCGCATTTGTCCAGGACCCAAGCAATATTGACTTGCCCCAGTCAGGGTGGTTTAGGGAAGGAAGGTCCCCTGTACAGTCTCTTTCTTAAAATGTGTCAGATAAATAAATGTTAAGAACATGGCGGCATGGGCGAACCACCGGCCCGGCACATAGCTATCACCAGCATGAGAGCACCGTGGCATAATGTGAGCTGGGGGCACTGGTGGCATGATGACAGCTGGGGGCACTACAGTGTGTGCGACGCATTTGTGTTGCTTGGGAGTTTTACACTTTATATGATTTAATAACACGGCTAGCACATCTAATTGACAATTTTGGTAGGGGCCCAGCAAATGAGTTTCTCTGAGGCCCTCATAAACCTTAATCCCGCCTTGGAAGGGGTTTACTGTATAAAGCACTGTGACAGGCAAAACAGGTAACGAACCAGAAAAATATGATTCCTATTCTAAATTAGCAAATTAGCAAGAAATGCCTGATTGCTGTAATTAAAAGAAACAGCTAATCAATGAAACTGAAAGTCTGATTACTAAAATACCACTAAAGAAAGTATTTCAACTTAAAACTATTCAGAGATAACTATGACATGTACTTATATTCCCATGGCGGCAAATCCATATACATTAATCCTTCATTTGCAAGTGCAGAGGAGCCGGATGGACAGATCTGATGTAGGGAGGATGATCTAATACTTGCAATCAGTGCAGAGAATCTGGAGGGTCCTCATTGATAAATTAACAAATCAAGATAAGGTTGGGAGAGGAATCTCATGCAGAGTAAAGGCGCCATTGTCCCCAAATCAGGAGTGCGCTGAGCACTTGTGCTTTGATTGGCTGCACATAACAGACAGACAGCAGAACGACGCTGCAAATCTCACTGTAATCTAAATCTAGATAAACACTTTGTGCAGAATCAAAGCTGTCATAAAAATCTATCTGCAATTTTATTTTTTGCAAAATCAAATCAAATTAGTAAAATAGCGCATTGATTTAGGGATATCCTATAGCAAACTAGCAATCAACAAGCATTTCACACACACCAAAAACATTATTTGGCTTTCTTTTTGATTTTTCCTACAAAGATGTAACTACTGTGATTGCTACAGCGTGTGGCCTGTAATGTGGGCTTAAGTCGTGTTTGTTTGCTCATACAATTGTGATTCTCTAGGCTGCAGAGCTGCTATGTTTGCAAGCATACTTAAGGTGGCCATACATCAGAACGTGATTGTATGCAATCATACAATCTCGACTGATCGTATGATCAATTGCATGCAGATTGTGTGCACATCGTGTGCACACAATCGTGCAATGCGCGCTCCCGCAGGTTGGGGGATTGATCAAGTGATCGGACCTGCTGCACGTCCGATCAGTTGGGATTGTGACCTGATTGCATGTGCTTTTAAGCACATGCAATCAGTCGTCAGATGGGTCCAGAAAGTAGGAACAGCGTCCCTTTCGGAAACGAGTGGAGGCGACTTCCCGGTACTCTTTACCTAGCACGGCGGGCATCGCGGCCATCAAATCCACTCAAAAACGGGTGCGACGCGATGCCCGCGATTTCCCATAGGGATCAATGTTAAAAGTGTGATTGGACGCGATTTTACTGTTCAATGCCTCAATGCCCGCGATTTTTCCATAGAAAACAATGTTAAATGGGCCACAGAGCCCAAATAGTCCCCCTGAAGTGTGAAATGGCCCCCACAATTGTTAACGCCACCCCACGATCAACGTGAACCCGAAGCGTGGCGAGCGCAGCGAGCCCGCGTGGGGCGGCGGTACGCGTCCTCCGACCTTTTCATTCCCCCACTATTCACGTCGGTGTGGAGTTGAGAATAGAATAGTGTGGCGAGCGCAGCGAGCCACCGAGCCCGAAGCGTGGTGAGTGCAGCGAGCCCCGCGAGGGGACGCGGATACCTTCACAGGTAAACGCGTCCCTTCGCAGGCTTCACAGGTATCCGCGTCCCCTCGCGGGGCGCGCTGCGCTCGCCACGCTTCGGGCTCGGTGGCTCGCTGCGCTGGACATCATGGGCGCCGTTCAAGGTAAAGAGTACCGACTTCCCTACTGTCCCCGGTACTTGGGGCCATTGAGTGTCGTGAGTGATGGGACCGGCAGACAGACAGCCTCTGCTCCCCGGCAGGGTCGCTCTGTGCTCCGGCTGTGTGGGCTGCTGTCGATGCCGGAGCGGCAGCTCTCTGCCTGGCAGGACTGCGGCGGCGGTAGTTTCCTTCTCTCTCACCGCAACAACTTTAACTTCACCTGGAGACTGGAGGAGGTGTGACGGCGCCCGTGCCCTCCCCGGGAGATTGACGGGATCAGTCTGCCAATTGCAGCCCCCTGCCGGGGCTCTGTGCCCCTTCCCTGTCTGCAGGCATTACGTTATCCCTGTGCTCTCAGCCACAGGCTCCCAGCAGGGTGACAGTAACAGGGCGGCCAAGAGGAGCACAGCAGCCAAACATCCTGCAGGCAAGCGCAAAGGCCCAAACCTCTGAGCATCAATGTGTTCTGCCTGCCCCCCAAGCCAGGTATGTTTCCCTGCACCCACCTACCTGCAGCCCTGAGTTACTGTGTGACAGGGAGAGCTCTCACTGGCTGCCTGGTGGATGGTCATCTCCCCCCTAGGTAAACAGGGCTGACCCCCACCACCACCAACCACACACACACACACTCCCTACAGGAGCCTTCAGCGGAGGTTGGCTTCTGGCCACTGCTGCTGAAAAGAGAAGGGGGTGAACTTAGAGAATACCATTTCTCTCTCCCTGTCATCCTTTTCCTCTCTGTGTCACCCCTCTTCTTTGTGTCCCCCCCTGTTCTTTCTATGTTCCCCCTGTCCTCTCTGCGTGGACCCTGTCCCCTCTGCGTCAACCCTGTCCCCTCTGCATCACTCTTGGGGCTGGTTTTAAAAAGTCAGCGGAGCCTCTATTTGCCAGGTTTCCTGATTTTTTTAATACCAGCCCTGGCTCTTTCAGCCTGGTACGCTGGTTACGGCAGTGGGGGGGACCCCACGCCATTTTTTTTAAATCCCCCCCCCCCTAGGCCAGCCCCCTGTTTAAGTGAAGCTCCAATAAAGCAGCAGAAGGATTGTATTAATGATTGTATGATTGATTGTATGATTGATTGTATGATCGATTGTGAGTAGATTGTGTGTCCAAGGACTACTGGGGATTTCAAGGGAAATTGTACACAATCATGAGCGCAATCGATCTTAAGATCGATCTTTCTGATGTATGGCCAGCTTTACCTACCCTCTCAGGATGGAAAATAGGGTCCTAAAAATTGGGTCCCCCACTTGGCTCCTCCCCCCGGATGGGTGGACAAGCCTCCCGCATTTAGAGGGGCCCCTGCATCAGTACCCACACCCCCTCCCCAGGGCAGTCTTAACATTAGCCCGGGCCCCTGGGCAAAATAATTCACTGCCCCCCTCCTCTCCCCCACCCCCTCTCCTACGTGCAGGCAGCGGGGGCTGTGACATTGTAGCGGGAAGACAGTGCTACTGTCCGAGCAGCGGTGGCTGCAAGCTTGCAGTGCTTTTTGGCGGGGCAGGAAGGAAGCGCTGCTGATTTTGGAAAGACTGGCCGGGCACTGATTGGCTGAGAATTCAGCCAATCAGCATCCAGTCAGTCTTTCCAAACTTAACAGAGCTTCCCGCCGCCGCTGCCTGGCTCCCCTCTGCCTGGACGCCGCTGGCCGGACCCCGCTGCTAGGAGCTTGTAGCGATATTTGCCGGGTGGGAAGCGCTGCTGAATTTGAAATGACTTTTCTGATGGACACTTCCCGACAAATTTGGGGCTGGAGCTAATGTCATGTCACGTCATCCGCACTCCCCAAGCAGACAGGGACACGCCTGCGTTCGCAAGCGTCTGCCCAGCGTATTTATTGGTGCGGCCACCGCATAGTTGCCCACCCTCACTCAATTTGCGAACGCCGCGGCAACACACCTGCAGCATGAGCGACTATGCACATGTGCACACCCCCACCATTGAAAATGTCTTTCTTTTAATATACCTGAATTATCTGCCGCCACCATTTCTGCACTATAGCTCTTTACGCTGTGGTCCACCCCTGATTAAATAAGCTTTAAAACATATATCTTTTCTTATACGGTTCACAGTGTTTCATATCTTGCGAAACAACAGAGTTTGCGACAGCTGCTGGGGCCCTATTATGTTGGGAAAATTCAATATTTATATCCTATAGACCTACTTGCTTAAATTATTCCTGGCGCTGTGCAGGGCAAGCGTCAAAATCTGTGCCTACGTTTTTTTTATGTGTGTCTGATTTATCCGCTATCCATAGGGAAAGCCATAAACAGCTGTTGTGCAGGGGGATTTAAATCACAAAAAAACTGTTACTTGTTTAATGTGAAATCCCAACCCTCTCTGTTGAATTGAAATATTTATTTAGATGGTCCATGAGGGAAGGAGCTGCCTTTAGGGGTAGCTCTGAAGAATGCTCGCATATGATCAGATGTCTCAGCAGTTTAATCCGGCTCTTTTTCAGTTACCCTAAAGTTTCCAAACTAATCAGAGTAAGCTTCCCCCAGATATCTGTACCCCGGAACATATATCCGTCTTGCTGTAAAACTGCCTTCACAGCTGGTGTTCTCTATACAAGGGGGAATATTTTTAACACACACAAAAAAACCTTATCCTGACAGGTGTGCCTTTTATTAGCCGGTTTTATATGCCGTAAATAAGAACAGAAAAACAGTCATTCTGTGAATGTCTTCCTCTTATATACTTAAAGGGGTCAGCAGTGGTGTATTTATAATGGGTGTAATGGGCACATGGGCCCTTTAGTCCCAGGGGGGCCCACGCCATGCAAACTGCACCCATTTCATAATACTTACCCGCCGCAGTCCAACGACAAAGGTGGCAGCCATCACAGAATTGCCAGAGTTTTTTTCCAAGGGTCTGCCCATACGTAACGGAGGCTGAACGCTCTAGTGCACAGACTCTATTGCGCTGGGCAGTCGGGACGCTGCGGCGGGAGAGAGAAGGGGGCCCACCAGAGGAGGCTGCACACGGGCATCCTCCTCTCTTTCAGTAGTGCTTCTGGGGGCGGGCTAGGGCCCGGCATCTTTAAGTCCCACCCTCACCCTTAAAAATGTTGTTATTTGTGGGTGTCCGTGGAGGGGGCAGAGCTAAAATGATGCAATTTGCATCATTTTGCCCCACCCCCTCTGCATACATCTGCGAATGCCAGTATTTAACCAGCAGGGTAGGAGGTTGCGGGGGTCATGAGAAGTGGTGGAGGCTTGTCACGGGAGGAACCCTCCTCAATTTTGGACAGAGAGGCCGCCCCTGATATTTCTGCAGTAATCCAGAGGGTCCTGAGGAGAAATGTCGCTATATATATATACAGGAGAGGAGGTATTTTGGATGAAGCAGGGAGGTGGCCCAAATCTAACTCTATCTGCACAAGTTACATCTGCCCCACCTGCAGTGCAGCATGGTTTTGCCCATTTTGAGAACATATTTGCCCTGTGATCAAGTCTGAATTAGGCCCATAGTGCTTTGGATTGCTTGAGGGGAAAAGGGCCTAAACCGATATATTGCCTAGAGCCCTAAAAGGTCTAGGGCCCTTATTCAGATCTGATCACAGTAGAAATTTGTTCTCAACATGGGCAAAACCATGTGCACTGCAGCTGGGGCAGATGTAACATCTGTAACATGTGCAGAGAGAGTGAGATTTGTGTGAGTTATTTTGTTTCTGTGCAGGGTAAATACTGGCTGCATTATTTTGACACTGCAATTTAGATTTCAGTTTCAACACACCCCAGCCAAATGTCACTCTCTCTGCACATGTTACATCTGCCCCACCTGCAGTGCACATGGTTTTGCCCATTTTGAGAACAAATTTGTACTGCGATCAGATCTGAATAATGGCCTATATTCTCCTCTTCGACCCACCTGTGGATCTGTAGAATGTTAGTTAGGAATGAATGCACCACATGTTTTGAAGACAGCATATATGCAGCCTTAATAAATACCACATTCAGCGCCAAGAGGTCAAGTGCAACAGATCAGTGCACGGTTAGGTGCAACAGATCAGTGCACAGTTAGGTGCAACAGATCAGTGCACAGTTAGGTGCAACAGATCAGTGCACAGTTAGGTGCAACAGATCAGTGCACGGTGAGCTTAAGTGAATAAGACGCTCACTGCGACCGATTGGCACAGGAGCTGGCACACCAAGAGCGTCTGTTTGGCGCACCTGCAGGAGTTGTGTATGGGGATACATCTGTATGTGCAGATAACCAATATTCCATATCAATATTACATTGTGTTACATCCGTAGGGCCATATAATTACAGTACAGCTCCCTCCGCTATGTTCTATTACACATTTATCATTGTAGCAAAAAGGGCAACATTAGCATACAGTATATCTTACATGAAATACGGAGCGAATAACACGTCCCTCTAAATCACACAGCACAGACGGGTTGGGATCATTTGGTCTACAGCATGATGGCTGACACCATTAGGTCGACATGGGAAATGGTCGACATGGGTCTAGTTCGACATGGGAAAAGGTCGACATGGTTATAGGTCGAAATGTCATTAGTTCAACAGGTCATTAGTTCGACAATGTCTAGGTCGACAGTCAAAAGGTCGACATGGGGGTTTTCACAGTTTTTTTGGTCCTGAATGTCAACACAGTCGACATGGACACAATTTAAAGTGCACTGCATCCCCTTGCATCGCTCGCTACTCTCGGCACACTATTTTATTCTCTCACCACGCCCCTAGTGGATGGTAGGGCATGAAATACCGCCTGTCGGCACATGTCCGCACAAAAAAACTGTAGAAAACTCCATGTTGACCTTTTGAGTGTCTACCATCATGCTGTAGACCAAATGACCGCATCCCGCACAGACATATATAGGAATATTAGGAATACTTCAAGAACATTCAGCACCAAAATAGTTAAATGAATGAAATGTCTCCAAGGCCTGATACCAGCAGCTTGCCCGGACAGATCCGCTCATTTTCGTTTTACGATCCCCATTTACATTTATGCACTTTCCTGCTGTCGCTGAAACCGCCCCTTTCACTTGTTCTCGAGCAATGGTTGCACTGGGTATAGTTAGGAAGCTGCCTTGTACCAATATATATTGATTATATCGTTGATTGCATCCAGAGTTTGCACTTGTGTTATTAGAGCTAATTTATTAGACTTCTCAGGAAGATAAAGCACTTCGCTACTAATGCATTCGGTGGGATTTAGGTTACAGGTTTTAAGCCATAAACCCGTGGGCAGAAATGGCACCGCACAAATGTAATGAATGTACAGCGCAGGCACTTTAGAAAGCCTCGGTGTAAAGTTAATGCACTAACAGTTCCATCCTATTAAATTAATGTGAATTTTCCTGCTCGCAGTTTAGGAACACAGTTGTCGGTAGAGTAGGTGTAGGGTTTTATTGAATGCAACACAAGTTTTTAAATTAGATTTTTCATGAAGGCTGGAAACATCTGACATTAAAGGGGAAATTTACTAAGATGGGAATTCTAATTCACATGGATGTTGCTATGGGCAACGGACAAATACTATTTATTGTACCGCTTTCAGACCACACTCTGGACCCGGGTTATTGCCGTGTACTTGTGTCTCCAACCCGGGTCGAGGTGCGGTGTGAAAGTGCCACTGTGAAAATTCACGGGTTGAGCAACACTGCATTTCTTGACCAGGGTTGAACACGGCTCTAACCTGGGGTTGGCGTGCAGTGTGAAAGCTCCCTACCCGGGTTATTTAACACTGCATTCATCAAACGCAGCTATTGGATGATTCCTCTGTCTCCTTTGATGAGGTCAGCGGCCAGAGGCCATAACCAGCAGCACACTGCAGAGCACACGCCCGAGGCAGCATTCCGGCAGGTGCACAGCCATGTCCTCAATGTGGTCAGATAAGGGGAGAGGAAGAAATCTGTAGACACATGACAGGAACAGTAAAAGATGCTGTGGTTTACAAAACATAGCTAAAAGAGAGGCTCCTCCCCCTGCGCAAATATAGGCGTCGCTCAGTATTCCTCTCAGCCCCTCACTTTTGTTTACTTTGTGATGTCATATTTGCGAGCCTAAAAAAGTCCACTTTTAGTGACACCCATAGGTTTAGCTGTGTTGACCTGGGTCCAGTGTGGGAATGACCCGGGTTGAAGTGCAGTGTGAAAGGTGTCTGACCCAGGTTGCAGCAAGGATTGACCCGTATTCAGAATACAGGGTTGGACCAGGTATTATCTTGTGGAAGGTGCTAAATTAATAAGAAGTAGATTCTGATTGGTTGGCCATGTGAAATATAACTCTCATGTAAATTCCCCCCCTTACAGTCCGAATCAGAGCCAACTGTAATTACAGTGTTCTATTGTAAACCCATAAATCATTTATCAGAGCCTGATGGCCAGCTCATATCTTATGCTGCGTTCTCATTGCCGCCCCTGCAAAATCCTGTGTTTTTTGGCAGGGCACAGAGCTTTACAGACCCCGTGTCTGCCCCGTTCACACTGCTTCCCCTGGTATGCCTCCCATCAAGTGTGTGGTATCTAAAAGCAGCTTTGATTGGCTGTTTAAAAAGCAGCTTTGAGCAATGTAATGAACTTGCTTTTTTGCATCTTGTGAGAAAAACCCGGGTCTAGCCTATTCACACGGCTCGCCCTGGCAAATACCTGGGTTTTTGCGGCAGTGAGAACGGGGTATTACATACATCTCTACATGTTTGTTGATACATGTTAGCTGGCTCCCCGAGCAGATTTTGGTCAGTGCTGCAACCCAGGGGTAGCAGCAACCAATGGTTATGATTAAATTTGGTTAAATTTAACACTATTTTAAAAATAAATAAACAATGAACATTGATGTAAACATTGATGGTCCATACATCAGACCACTGGTGATCAAGCTATCATGACATTGTGGTTTTACATTTTCCCAGCAGCTGCTCTTCTCTGAATCAGCCGAGTGTACACAGGGTGGCTGAGGGTTGATTCATCTACATTTCCCAGTAGGGACTGGATGCTGGGAAGGTGCTGGGGTAGGAAACAAGGAAGCAGCAGGTGCGGGGGGGGAGGGAGGTCCCAATGAGAGTGTCCGCTGCTGTAGGATTATGTTCCAGCAGCTGCGCAGTGGGGGAGATTCTGACTGGTCGCATCAGATGCCACCATGTCAAAGAAAGCCCAATATGGTGTTGTCACATCTGATGTGTCAACGTCAGGCAAGTGGTAATATTTATGGAGTGTGACGTGGACGTTGGCCTCTTAGGAATGCAAGTAACACTGTAAAGATGTAACACAATGTGCATCAAATAGCAGAGAGTAACACCGCCATAGCCCGCCTACAGAACCTGGGCCTTTATGAGGAAATATAAAGGTATAAATATAATATAATATAAAGGGAAAAAAAATCACCCAAATCTTTAATAAATAAATAGGAGGATAAATAAATCGTCTGAATCATTTTAATCTAAGTTTTCATATCTCCGAGCTTGTTCTGCAGCATCAATAATTCAAACCAGTAATTTGATTTTTAAAGAACATCATAGAGATACAGATATCTAAAAAACAATCCGTAATATATTATGGTAGAATTTACAGCATTTCGGTTGCCTGTGCCATAATGTGAATGTCTGCAGGGAGCGAAAGGAACTCTGGGGTCAATTCATGAAAAAAACATCATTGCAGCCTGCAGAGCCTGCAGAGCGCCGAGCCTGGGACACAGGGGAGCACCTGGATGATGTTGATCGGCGCTCTTCGGGCTGCCCTGTGTGGTGTGCGCAGCGTGCCTGGCTGGCTGGGCAGCATCTGAGTGGGAGGCCGAGGCCTGGAACAGCTGTACCCACGGCACCCCCCTGGAGGTGGCCCTGGAGGTGTGCATTATTTGTCCTTACCTTGTAAGTGTCTCATGAGATGTCCTTAAAGGATATCGTTAGGTTTTATTTATGTCTTCCTTTATTTAGGGCAAACGTCTGATTTCTTTCATCGCCTACTGTAACTTAACAGTCTATTAGAATAGGGGACAGGCTCCTCAAATCTATTGGTTCACACACGTCCCTCAGGCAGCTGACCCCGAATACAGGGAGAGCCAATAAACCATACTGTACACTGTGACTTCCATCTAGACGACTATTTACATAATTACACTAAATGTTCTCCGCCTGAAAGGAAATATGAGCAGAGATCGGAAATGTGTCTTATTAGACCGTGTGACAAACACTATTATGTGTAATATAACCTGAGGAAGTGGATTTCGGAGCAGCCAGCTCTATTAGTCTGTTTGTCTTGCCTAATAATGTGTGTGTGTGCCTGAAATGACCGGCTAACGATCCTTATTATATCAAACATAAAATAAGATTTACTAGACTGAGATCATTATTTGACTATTTTGGCATACCCTCCAACATGACCCATTCCATTAGGTATAAAATGCTCTGTTCCTGGACTTCCCTGCCAGTGGCAGTTACAGAGGTGGGACTGCAGCACAGTCCAATATTCAAAGAGGGGGGTCACATCAACTGCCAGTGAGTCCAGGACCGTGATGTTTGGAGTGGCATTAGGTGTGGCTCCCCATTTTGAATATTGGACTGTGCTGCAGTCCCACCCCTGTAACTGCCACAGGCAGGGAAGTCCAGGAACAGAGCATTCCACGCGCAATAAGACTCTCAACTAGCCCCCAAACTTTCAATCGTTCCCTAAAAACTCACCTCTTCAGGCAAGCCTATCATATTTATATACCACACTTATTGCTATGCTATTACTTGTGCCTGTCCTTGTGTTTCCTCCCTATATCCCTATAGATTGTAAGCTTGCAGCAGGGCCCTCTAACCAACATGTCTGTCTGTTGTTACCCAGTTTGTTTTATCACTGTCTCCTAATGTAAAGTGCAATGGAATCTGCTGCGTTATATAAGACACTGTAACGGAATCTGCTGCGCTATATAAGACGCTGTAACGGAATCTGCTGCGCTATATAAGGACACTGTAACAGAATCTGCTGCGTTATATAAGACACTGTAATGGAATCTGCTGCGCTATATAAGACGCTGTAACGGAATCTGCTGCGCTATATAAGACACTGTAATGGAATGTGCTGTGCTATATAAGACACTGTAACGGAATCTGCTGCGCTATATAAGACACAGTAACGGAATCTGCTGCGCTATATAAGACACTGTAACGGAATCTGCTGTGCTATATAAGACACTGTAACGGAATCTGCTGCGCTATATAAGACACTGTAACGGAATCTGCTGCGCTATATAAGACGGTGTAACGGAATCTGCTGCGCTATATAAGACGGTGTAACGGAATCTGCTGCGCTTTATAAGAACATGTAACTGACTCTGCTGCGCTATATAAGACTATGTAACGGAATCTGCTGCGCTATATAAGACACTGTAACGGAATCTGCTGTGCTATATAAGACACTGTAACGGAATCTGCTGCGCTATATAAGACACTGTAACGGAATCTGCTGCGCTATTTAAGACACTGTAACGGAATCTGCTGCGCTATATAAGACCCTGTAATGGAATGTGCTGTGCTATATAAGACACTGTAGCGGAATCTGCTGCGCTATATAAGACACTGTAGCGGAATCTACTGCGCTATATAAGACACTGTAATGGAATGTGCTGTGCTATATAAGACACTGTAACGGAATCTGCTGCGCTATATAAGACACTGTAACGGAATCTGCTGCGCTATATAAGACACTGTAACGGAATCTGCTGCGCTATGTAAGACACTGTAACGGAATCTGCTGCGCTATATAAGTTGGTGTAACGGAATATGCTGCGCTATATAAGGCGGTGTAACGGAATGTGCTGCGCTATATAAGAACATGTAACTGACTCTGCTGCGCTATATAAGACTATGTAACGGAATCTGCTGCGCTATATAAGACACTGTAACGGAATCTGCTGTGCTATATAAGACACTGTAACGGAATCTGCTGCGCTATATAAGACACTGTAACGGAATCTGCTGCGCTATTTAAGACACTGTAACGGAATCTGCTGCGCTATATAAGACACTGTAACGGAATCTGCTGCGCTACATAAGACGCTGTAACGGAATCTGCTGCGCTATATAAGACACTGTAATGGAATGTGCTGTGCTATATAAGACACTGTAGCGGAATCTGCTGCGCTATATAAGACACTGTAACAGAATCTACTGCGCTATATAAGACACTGTAAAGGAATGTGCTGTGCTATATAAGACACTGTAACGGAATCTGCTGCGCTATATAAGACACTGTAACGGAATCTGCTGCGCTATATAAGACACTGTAACGGAATCTGCTGCGCTATATAAGACACTGTTACGGAATCTGCTGCGCTATATAAGACGGTGTAACTGAATCTGCTGCGCTATATAAGACGGTGTAACGGAATCTGCTGCGCTATATAAGAACCTGTAACGGACTCTGCTGCGCTATATAAGACTATGTAACGGAATCTGCTGCGCTATATAAGACACTGTAACGGAATCTGCTGTGCTATATAAGACACTGTAACGGAATCTGCTGCGCTATATAAGACACTGTAACGGAATCTGCTGCGCTATTTAAGACACTGTAACGGAATCTGCTGCGCTATATAAGACACTGTAACGGAATCTGATGCGCTACATAAGACGCTGTAACGGAATCTGCTGCGCTATATAAGACACTGTAATGGAATGTGCTGTGCTATATAAGACACTGTAGCGGAATCTGCTGCGCTATATAAGACGGTGTAACGGAATCTGCTGCGCTATATAAGACACTGTAACGGAATCTGCTGTGCTACATAAGACGCTGTAACGGAATCTGCTGCGCTATATAAGACGGTGTAACGGAATCTGCTGCGCTATATAAGACGGTGTAACGGAATCTGCTGCGCTATATAAGAACCTGTAACGGACTCTGCTGCGCTATATAAGACTATGTAACGGAATCTGCTGCGCTATATAAGACACTGTAACGGAATCTGCTGTGCTATATAAGACACTGTAACGGAATCTGCTGCGCTATATAAGACACTGTAACGGAATCTGCTGTGCTATTTAAGACACTGTAACGGAATCTGCTGCGCTATATAAGACACTGTAACGGAATCTGCTGCGCTACATAAGACGCTGTAACGGAATCTGCTGCGCTATATTAGACACTGTAATGGAATGTGCTGTGCTATATAAGACACTGTAGCGGAATCTGCTGCGCTATATAAGACACTGTAACGGAATCTGCTGCGCTATATAAGACACTGTAACGGAATCTGCTGCGCTATATAAGACACTGTAACGGAATCTGCTGCGCTATATAAGACACTGTAACGGAATCTGCTGCGCTATATAAGACGATGTAACGGAATCTGCTGCGCTATATAAGACACTGTAACAGAATCTGCTGCGCTACATAAGACGCTGTAACGAAATCTGCTGCGCTATATAAGACGGTGTAACGGAATCTGCTGCGCTATATAAGACGGAGTAACGGAATCTGCTGCGCTATATAAGAACCTGTAACGGACTCTGCTGCGCTATATAAGACTATGTGACGGAATCTGCTGCGCTATATAAGACACTGTAACGGAATCTGCTGTGCTATATAAGACACTGTAACGGAATCTGCTGCGCTATATAAGACACTGTAACGGAATCTGCTGCGCTATTTAAGACACTGTAACGGAATCTGCTGCGCTATATAAGACACTGTAACGGAATCTGCTGCGCTACATAAGACGCTGTAACGGAATCTGCTGCGCTATATAAGACACTGTAATGGAATGTGCTGTGCTATATAAGACACTGTAGCGTAATCTGCTGCGCTATATAAGACACTGTAACGGAATCTGCTGCGCTATATAAGACACTGTAACGGAATCTGCTGCGCTATATAAGACACTGTAACGGAATCTGCAGCGCTATATAAGACACTGTAACGGAATCTGCTGCGCTATATAAGACACTATAACGGAATCTGCTGCGCTATATAAGACGGTGTAACGGAATCTGCTGCGCTATATAAGAACCTGTAACGGACTCTGCTGCGCTATATAAGACTATGTAACGGAATTTGCTGCGCTATATAAGACACTGTAACAGAATCTGCTGCGCTATATAAGACACTGTAACGGACTCTGCTGCGCTATATAAGACACTGTAACGGAATCTGCTGCGCTATATAAGACACTGTAACGGAATCTGCTTCGCTATATAAGACGCTGTAACTGAATCTGCTGCGCTATATAAGACACTGTAACGGTATCTGCTGCGCTATATAAGACACTGTAACGGAATCTGCTGCGCTATATAAGACACTGTAACGGAATCTGCTGCGCTATATAAGAACCTGTAACAGAATCTGCTGCGCTATATATGACACTGTAACGGAATCTGCTGCGCTATATAAGAAACTGTAACGGAATCTGCTGCGCTATATAAGACACTGTAACGGAATCTGCTGCGCTATATAAGACACTGTAAGGGAATCTGCTGCGCTATATAAGACGCTGTAACGGGATCTGCTGCGCTATATAAGACACTGTAACGGAATCGGCTGCGCTATATAAGACACTGTAAGGGAATCTGCTGCGCTATATAAGACGCTGTAACGGAATCTGCTGCACTATATAAGACGCTGTAACGGAATCTTCTGCGCTATATAAGACACTGTAACGGGATCTGCTGCGCTATATAAGACACTGTAACAGAATCTGCTGCGCTATATAAGACACTGTAACGGGATCTGCTGCGCTATATAAGACACTGTAACAGAATCTGCTGCGCTATATAAGACACTGTAACTGAATCTGCTGCGCTATATAAGACACTGTAAGGGAATCTGCTGCGCTATATAAGACAATGTAACGGGATCTGCTGCGCTATATAAGACACTGTAACTGAATCTGCTGCGCTATATAAGACACTGTAACGGGATCTGCTGCGCTATATAAGACACTGTAACAGAATCTGCTGCGCTATATAAGACACTGTAACGGAATCTGCTGCGCTATATAAGACACTGTAAGGGAATCTGCTGCGCTATATAAGACGCTGTAACGGAATCTGCTGCGCTGTATAAGACACTGTAACGGAATCTGCTGCGCTATATAAGACACTGTAAGGGAATCTGCTGCGCTATATAAGACACTGTAAATAAATAAATAAATAAATAATATAGAATGTATGTTTCAATGAACGTAAGTCCATATCACCTTGGCATTAAGCAACCACACGTCGTTCCTAGTGAGTGACATTTCTGGACCGTAGTGGCAATATCCTACAATAATTAGAATAAGTAGACGATCTTTGCATTAAAAAGGAGGTAAAAATGCCTCAGATCCCAGATGAATGGGAGGCCTTTCTTTGTGAATTGCTGCAAAAGCAGATAGTTCAAACTGAAGTGCCCCGAATAAGCTGGAGACCAATTAAAGGGGTTTCTGTCTCTCCCTGATCTTTTACAGCCAGTATGACACTAGAAGTCAGGCACATAATAGAGTATTCCCCTTTATTTCCCTGAATAATGAACCCGCACTAAGTAGACTTTTTATATAAATAGGTTATGCCCGGAAAATGTAAATCCATCAATTAGTCTACTCCTCTGTTTAACCGCCTAATGAGTCTCCACCGCGTCCTCTGGGTTGCTATAGGGAACAGCTGAGGTCACACTGTGGATAATGTATCACTAATTTACAAACAGAATTCTGACAGAAATACTCATTGCAAGCTGCTTGTAAGATGGTACCATCCTGTATAAAATACAATTAGAAGCGGGAACGTCTTTTAAAATACCGTTCTGCAAAATAAATTAAATCTAATTGAAAACCTTTAAATGATGTGACATTATACACGTGGTAATGCGGAAACCGAAGATGACCCACCACAGCCATGACTCGTCTTTGGAAAGCTGAATTTGAATTAGAAAATATTCTCGTATCAATTATAAGAAAATAGGGTGACACCTGTTTCAATTCTGAGCAGACTTCTGGTGCATCTATGCTAAAAGAGGGGTGATTCTGATTGACTCGTTAAGTGAGCCTTCTAAAGTTTCCTGCCGAGCGAGTGAATGCATGACCCCCCTTTACACTCTGAACATCCCCGCTGCTTTGCGAATTTGTGTGTTAACAATGGTCCCCAGTGGTCCCCGGTGAGAACACGCCGGTGACAGAACAGATTAGAATCATAGTCAGTGGCTTAACTATAAATTTTGCTCCCTATAAGTTTGTGCCCCCCCCCCGGGCTCCTCTCCAGCGTGTTTCCCCAGCGTGTGACATGATGACATCACACGCGTAACGGAAAAGCTGAAGCAGGAGAGAGGAAGAGAGACCAGCAGACACTGCTGCTTCCCTTGGCTCTGACGAATCCCAGGCCACCCTAGCACGCCCATCCGCCTGCCCATCCGCCCGCCCATCCTGTACACAGTAGCCAATAGCCGGCTCTGTGTACAGTCAATTGTATCAGTGGGGGGATTTGTCATCTCTGCCATGGCCGCACCCGCACTGCGGCTGACTTGCCTTCGGCGCTCAGTCAGTGGGCAGCAGCAGGCAGTAGCATGCCAGTGCGTTGAGCGGGTGCTGGTGCCCACACAGACCCCCCTGCTGCTTGCGCCCCCAAGCGGCAGCTGGGGCTATCTTACAGTAGTTACGCCACGGATCATAGTACTTGCACACCAAACTATAGCATCCCAGTCCCCTGCATTTACTATTGTAATTACCATATTGATCAATGACATCACCCCCCCCCCCCTTGACTCCGTACATGCAGTCACTGACGATATCGTCAGATTAAGCTGCATGTATAGGGGGTGTCATTAAAGACCCTTGGCCACGCACAGCGTCAACAATATAAAACATACAGAAATACAGCAGCCAGTATTTACCCTGCACAGAAACAAAATAACGTACTCAACTATCTGCGCACATGTGGCATCTGCCCCACCTGCAGTGCAAAATGGTTTTGTCCATTTGCAAACAAAATGTGCCCTGAGATCAGGTCTGAATTAGTCCCAGTGTGTATGACAGCTCTTGGCCGTATAATGCTCTGAGTTTCCTAGTGTAATATTGTATTAATCAGCCTACGTTGCAAGTCTGCTTTAATCCATTAGCGAGATATTTTAATAAAAACAGCAATGGTTAAGAATACTGTAGACAGAACTAAATGGCCTGTATCTTCCCTTTATCCCGATAATAAAACTTAAATAGTGGAAAACATCATTCTGGTTGCAGAAGTTGCTGTTATGTGGCAGATGTTCCGCTAGGTCATTAGACGCATCATTCTGCCTCCCTTCAGTGGCTGATCTCGGGCGGCTTTACTATACCGAACTGGAATCTCTGGTGGCATTATTTATTACACACACAAGAACGCCCATTCTTTAATCTCTGTAGTAACAAAAAATCAGATGAAGACCTAGAGGCATCCTAAGTACTGCCACCTCTTGCAGCCCCTTTTTTGAATTTTATATGACACCTTGATGTATTCTGATTGGTGCAAAGGTCTGTTCATTCACCAAACACTGGTTGGCATATGGAGAACTTGTTCAATATTCTTGATTTCATTTACCAAACTCATTGGTGGTTTTTACCTATGGCCTTCATTCCCTCCCCCCCCCCCCCAGGTAAAATCCGCAACCGTTCTCTGCCTGTGAGACTGCTCTGGCTTCACTGTGACTGGAAGTGACTTCCTATTGGAAGTCCGACCTGTCAGTCACACAAGGCAGTCGCATTGGGAGTTGTTCCTCCCTCCGGGATGCCTCTACATTGGCTGCTTAGCGACAACCCATATAAACTGGGTTCCGCGCATGTGCAGTACGAGAACTCGCATTCTAATACCTGCCCGAATTTGCCATTTTTTTTAGACATGAGATTTAGGAACCTTACCAAAAATTGCACCCTATTACATATCACCCATGGTCTTTTCTGCCGGGCGCAATCTATATTATCTGTCATTCAGCAGGCAGGATGCACAGTGTTCAAGAGGGTGAAATGTAATAAAAAAATAAATAAAGAATACTTGAAAAAATTGTAAAAATTGAATTGTAAAATCAATCGTTTTCATTTACATACTTAGTGCCCCATTTGGTTACATTATGTGCTAAATAACAATACTACTAATAATAATAGTACTTCCTATTGTTTAAGTAATACGCTCCTAAATTTGCATGGATAAGACTTTCATGTCATCTAGAAAGTGGATTGAGCCTGATTCTCTCCTCTTGTTCGTACTGATTTAAATCAGCCTTTTGGTTGACTGCACATCTCCTCTAGTCTCCATATAATCAACTTGAACAGGCATGAAAGTCACATTTTGCATCCAATCTTGCAGTTGATTAGTGCTGGAACCGCACAATACACCTGTATGATTTGACCCCTTCCTGCTGACTTGATGCTATCATCAGGCGAGGGGTGCGGAATACGGCACACAGTCTGGAGCAGACCTGATTGCTATCTGTTACTCCAAGGATAGGTCTTGACAGCATTATCTCAACAGCAAGTGTGCCTGTCCTGCTCAACACGCTCTTAATCAGAATGTCTTAGTTTCTCGTACACTCTCAGAGCATATTCTAAGGTCACAGAGGAAATCTTTGTAGGTTATTAAATAACTGGAGCAGAGTTAGGATGTTTAACAGCACTTATGTAAAGCAGGATCAAACTGATGAGAATATTCTCACTCTCTTAAATATTTAAAGCCTCTTACGGTAATGTCCTTCTAAAGCTATTTATCTATCTAAGGGACGTGTGTTGAGCTTAATGGCCGGGGAGGCAGATCATATCTCCAGGGCAGTACCGCTAATTGGGCAGCAGTGGACGGGTGGACAGGTGGGGAAACCGGTGATCACTGAATGGGTGCCTTTGGAGTGCCAGGTCCTGGCTTTCCTGACATCAGCAAGCCTCACCCTTATTACACAAAAATACAGTGATTCGTGGGTCTGCAAAGAGGGGGCGGGTATTAAATGATTGTAACCGCCCAGATACTGTACACATGACACACATGACACACCACCACCTGACACACACACATCCCCACCTCAAAAACTGTACCCACACATCCATCCTCTGGGTTTGCCTTGGGCTGCAATGTCACAATGGGGGTTATTCTAGTCCATTCTTTCTGACAAAATCCTTCTTAGATGGACAAAACCATGTGCACTGCGGGTGGGGCAGATGTAACTTGTGCAGAGAGAATTAGATTTGGGTGGGGTTTTTCTTCAAAGTGAGATCTATATTGAAGTGTAAAATAAAGCAGTCAGTATTTTCCCTGCACAGAAACAAAATAACTCACTCAAATCTAATTCTCTCTGCACATGTTACATCTGCCCCCCTGCAGTGCACATGGTTTTGTCCATCTAAGAAGGATTTTGTCAGAAAGAATGAACTAGAATAAACCCCAATGTTACAATCTCACACGCTCACTGGGGTTGGTGGTTGCATCTGTAATGCCATAGAATCAGATTATCTTCCTTCAGTGATATCTATTTTGTAGGGAACAGTGAGGTGTAGAGCTAGGGTCGCCACCTCTCCCGGATTTCTGGGATTCTTTTGGATTTGGTGGCAACCCAACAGAAGGCTTTTCCAGTCACCCGGATTCCGGGAGCCACCTGTTCCCAAGGAAACCAGCCAAGAACAGTGAGCCGCAGTACTGACATCCTGGCTCCCCGTGCTCGCCTAGGCCGCCGCCAGACTGGCGAGGTGTATAATGGGATATGTAGTCCAAGCACCCTGTTCACATACTGCAAGTACCCTCTGGATGAGCTTAAACATGTCTGCAGTGAGGGGCCACCACAACAAGGGCCAGGTGAAGTGCTCATTATACGTTATTTGAGTATTATTTGAAAATGGAACTACTTGCTTTATTTATTTTAGCTAGGAACATTTAGAATACGAAAGTGCAGCTTTAACATATGTAAATAAATAGGTAAAATTCTTAATTCAGAACAAAAATAATAATAAACATTATTAATGTTATTGCACATTCATGGTAGAATTAGGATAGTTTACTGATGCAAATAATGTGGCATAATGTGTAGTGGGTATGACAGTGTAAAGCATAATGTGTAATGGGCATCACATTGGGCCTTATTTTGGTTCATTCTTTCTGACAAAATCCTTCTTAGATGGACAAAACCATGTGCACTGCAGGGGGCAGATGTAACATGTGCAGAGAGAATTAGATTTGGGCGAGTTATTTTGTTTCTGTGCAGGGTAAATACTGACTGCTTTATTTTTACACTGCAATATAGATCTCACTTTGAAGTAAAACCCCACCCAAATCTAATTCTCTCTGCACAAGTAACACCTGCCCCCCTGCAGTGCACATGGTTTTGCCCATCTAAGAAGGATTTTGTCAGAAAGAATGAACCAAAATAAGGCCCATTGTGTGGTGTAATAGGCATCACAGTGTATGTTATAATGTGTAATGGACATCATGGCGCGTGATGTAATGTGTAATGGGCATTACGGTGTGCAAAATCCAGAATAGAATTGAAGCAAGGGTTAACAAAAAAATGTAATAAGGAAGGACAAGGGGCATGGCTGTGGGTGGGTCAAGGGGCGGGCTGTGGGCGGATGAAGGGACGGGCCAATGTCCAGGAATCTCTCAATACAAAGGTGGTTACTTTATGTAGAGCCGACATATAAGGAGGGAAGAACAAAGTCAGTAGTCCCCAGTGTACGGAGAATGTACGGAGAATGTCCGAAGCGTGTCACTTCTCAAAGCAACATTCAGTCAGCAATCAGACAGCAGAGGATTTACAAAACTACAACTCTACTACGCAGCATGCAGAGGGCTGTCCAGCACAGGTCAGGGTCCTGCCCTGCATGCCGGATCAGACGGAGGACTACTCTCGGCCAGATGTATCAAGCTTTAAAAAGTGATAACATGGAGAGTGATAAACAGCCAGCCAATCAGCTCCTAACTGCCTTGTGACAGGCTGAGTTTAAAAAATGTCAGGTAGGAGCTGATTGGCTGGTTGTTATCACTTCATCATTTTATGAAGCTTGATACATCTGTCCCATAGTGTGTTCTGATTTCTATTTATTTACAGTTTCCTATATAGTGCAGCATATTCCGTTGTGCTTTACAATTGGAAACAGTGATAAAATAAACTGGGTAGTAACAAACCGACATAGAGGTAAGAGGGCCCTGCTTGCAATCTTACAATCTATTGATAAAATTCCACTGTACTAAGGGCCAGATGTATCAAGCTTCAAAAAGGGATAAAATAGAGTGATAAACAACCCACTTGTAGGGGTGCCTCAGGTGGGTGGTCCAAAAACAATTCAAATTATGTATGGTCCATGTAATAGGCAAAATCAGTGCTTGTGGCTTCCAATTCTAAAATATGTGGGTAAACAGAAGTTAACGATGTTCCTCACCACATAACTGGACCTAATTTAATCACAACTTATTTAATTTAGTATTTTTTTTCTCTGAAATTCTCAGTAACAAACTTAGCCTTGGCCTAGGGGTACTGTGAAAAATATTCTTATGCTGTAGGGTGCCGAGATTCAAAAAGTTTGGGAGCCACTGGTGTAGGGGCTGAACAACTCTAACTGGGATTACCCTATGAACAGATAAGTGCTTATTTATTTAATTTTGTCCATGTTTTCCTTACTATTACAGAATGTCTATAGTTTCCATTGGAAATAAATATTGTAATTTTTGAAAAAAACATTACAGCACTTGGTAGTTATACATGTTTGGGAAATATAATATCCCCAATTATAGTTATGGAATTTTAAAGATTTTTAAATGGTTCTTAATACCGCTTCAATGCATCAAACTCCAACATCGACATATACTGATATGTGCAAAAAACATCTTCAGTTTATTATGGGTAATGGTAAATAAACGTAAACAGTTTTCGTAAAACCTACCCAGAAGACCAAAGCTTAACACGACTCTGGCTGCATCTATATTACAGCTTTACGCTGGCGAGCCAGAAGTGGAAGGAATTGCTAAGTAGGCTGCAACCATCTGTCCTTTCAGGGAGGTAAAGACATTCCTGATTGAGTGACACCTGCTTGTCAAGATGAGCCCATTGGGAAATTTATAGTACGATCACTGAACCCAGAGTTACGGTAGCTGCATTTGAATTTTTTTTTTTTTACACAGTGAAATCATTTTTCTTTTTTAATGAAAATGAATCATTGTGGAGATGCTGTTTGGTGATTGTATATATATAATCACCTTTGTTGCTTTAAATATTATATATATATTCACCAAAACAATTTTTAGCATATAAAATACTAGAATTGTGCAACATTTTGTAAACTGTTCAGATGTATTTTTGTCTCATTTCATAATTGGGTTTGGGATTTTGTAAATTTAGTGAAATTTTATCTTAATTGTGCCAAATGGATTTTTCTTCTCCAATCCCAACCACACCACAGAACAGAACAGAGGTCCTGATTATACCAGGTATACGCCACCCAGCTGAATATTTTTGGTTTGATGGTAACAGGAAAGGCAGATGCCATGGGAGAGGGACCGGCAGTGTGGTCATAAATCATAGGGGTGTGACTATGTCACTTTAAGGGCGTGTCAAAAAGATCCCCTTAGGAAAAGCCAAATATATTACTGTAGAACATTTCCTAAAGCCATGCTTCTCTGTAACCCATTCCCATTCTTCCCACCAATGCTCATTCTACCCTCTCACTTGTAGCACATACACTATTGGTCCTTCTGACTTATACCCACCTAGAAACCAGCATATATGCGCATAGCTGCAGCTCCACCTGCTTCTGTGCATGCAGACCTCACCATCGATGGTTAAACTGTTTCATTGTTTTGATATGAAGGCTAGAAGCCAATTTGACTAACAATCAATCAATGCCTGGCTTCCGATATATCTATCCCTGCTGCAAAACCTGCTAAGTCTCAAGAGATGACATTATGATTACGTCTCACACAGTAAACTCCGCTCCGCAGCATAGTGGCAGTCTCACAGCCCTCTCTGATTCATTGCCAGACCCCACTTTCACGGATCCCACAGTTCCAGTGGCCAAACTGCCACCATACATAATTGTCGTCCATCGCTCATCACTGGTTCATAACTATCGTTTGTTTACTCCAGGTGATCTACAGTTGGATGAGATTTAACGGTGCAATCCTTTGCTTTTAAGTTCTGTAAATGTGCAGCTGTAGACCCATTCCTATGCGCCTGCCCAAACCCCAGCCATTAATATCTTCAGGTTGAAGGTTAGAACCAAAGCTGATGTAACGGTCAATGCTGATCAATAGTATACATTCTGCTTTCTGCCCGCCACAAAAAATAACTATGATCATGCTGTACTGGACCATGTCGTGAATGAATGATCTAGACTAGAGAATATTGGGCCAATGTCTTTATTTTTAGCTTCCTTGGCATCTCAGTTTTGACGACTTACAGTGTTGGCTTTCCTCCTGGGCAGTCAGCTCAGCAAAGAAGGGGGTGGGGCCAGTGGGTGGGATGCCAATATGGGGCGGAACTTACATGAAAAGGCTGTACAGGGGACATGACACATGTGATTGCATCATCATGGACACGCCCTTACGACACAATGCCAGTATTACAGACATTGCAAAGTGGGGGGAAGGCCACAACGGCACAATTACACATGAATGGGGCTGCAGGGATTGTGCGGGACTTGCCCACCTTTCCAGCCTCTGGATTTTTGGGAGTCACCTGACTGTTCCAGAAGGGTAGGCATGAATGCAACATCTATTACTTTTGCAAAGTATTCTATAGGTTTCTCGAGAACCCTTGGTGTTGCCATTTTTGCCAGTCACCAACATTAAAATAAGTAAAAATTGCACATTTGTTACTGTACACTTATTTAGCATACAATGATTAATAAATAAAGCGTATCACGTTAGGGTGGTCTGTATATATGTATTTAATATCAAATCTGTTTTGTTTTATAGAAAAGCAATATGTTACCCTTTTTAAATTTGAAAAGTATTATTCCAGAAATATATTATCTTTTATGAGAATCCAAAATTATACAACTTCTCCCCCCCACCAGAAGATCAAGAGAAATATCTGCCGGGCTGGGATGGAACATCAAAGAAACACCCCAGTGATTTTTAATTTGTAGAGACATAATGTAACCTGTCTGAAAGATCTCTTTGGAATTATTTTGCTCCGCACAATATTTCCTTTAGGGTAAACAATTAGTTGTCTAATTAATTTTCAAATTCATTACTTCATTCTATCCTGGGGAGCAGTGTTGGGGTTGATTTGTCACCGGATAATCCCAAAGCTCCTGTATAAATTATTACTATGGAACCTTTTCTTAAAACAAAATGCTAAATTTATAATTTAAAGTATACTTGTGTTTCTACACAGGAGATATTAAACACCGTACGAGCAAAAAAGGAAAATTATTAAAAATGAAAAATGTATGTAATGTGATAAAAGTTGGTATACTTTTGATGGTACTGTCATATTCCGATCACTGAGTATGTGGGGTAGGGTAGCGTGTGGCTGGGGAGGGGGTGGGGTAGGTTTAGGCTCTAGTGGGGGGGACTGATGGTTAGGCTGCGGGGAGGGGTTAAGTACTAGCAGGGATGGTTAGGGTCAAGCTGTGGTGCGGGATTGGCTTTAGGGTTAGGCTGCTAAAATTTAGCACGGCTAGATTAAGGGGGGGGCACAGGGGGTAAATGTCCCTGGGCCCCCTCTATCTAGAGACCCCTGTGGTTGGCATGTATTTAAAAATATATATATATATTTTAAGTTAAATGTTTTGTGCATGGGAGTGGGGTAGTGCTGCAGCTTCACCTATCTACCAATGTGACAATTATTAATGGTGCTGAGCATTGGGAGCCAAGGCACACTGACTGCACAAGTGTGCAGTGCATTACTGGGAGTTGACAAAGTCCCATGAGACTTTGCACAAGAGGTCAGAGGCGGAGAGGCTTGTGATGAGCTCTGCTTGGAGGAGCTCATCATATGCTTCTCGGGCCCATGGAGGACAACAGCAGCAGCAGCCTCATCATGGGAGGGTTTTTAATTAGAGGCAGCGCTGAACCTGTCAGGGCTCCTACATAGTAAGGTACAGAGGGCCAAACACAGGCTTTTCATGTGATATTTTATATATATATTTATGTTTATATTAACACCCCCCCCCCCCCCCGCAGTTACCCATTGACCCATTTGACAGTGTAATATTCTCCGGTGCAGTTTGCGGCCAGAAATGACAAGTGGAGGGGACACCCCTTTCTAAAGTGACCCCCGGCCCCCCAAAGGGTTAATCCAGGGTTTGGTTTCATTGGGGCAGGGGGAAGGTAGCTATATCTGCCTGACCCTGTCACTATGTATTCCCAGTAATTTTAGTGTCTTCCATATGCAATGTATTTTAGGCTAACAAGTAGTGTTCAAATCATTATGATGCCTTTTTTATTAGAATCCTCTTGTGGCACTACTGTGTGAGACCAAAGTTACTAAGCTATCCCTTTCAGCTGGTAAAATATTGAATTACACAGGTTGTCTAGTTAATTAAACCCAGGTGAAATGCAGGCTTGAAGTCAGCCAGCCACAGAACCTGTATAATTCATAAGTATCCTGGATTAAAGGGATAGTATGGTAACAGGGGCATAACTCCCAGAGACAATGGAGGCTCCAGCCTCTGGGCTCCAAGCCCTGAAAGGGCACCAGCAGGTACAGCAGCACCTGTGTGATTCACAGCGGGATCCAAGTGTGACTACTGCTCTCCTAACAGAGCTCTGTGGTACACCCCCATTGTTAGTTGGCTCTATACCAGGATCTCTGCTACCTCCTGCAGTAGGGCACAGGGGACTCCTGTCTGGTGCCACTCAGCCTGCATCGTAGCCAGCAATAGTGCAGCTGCTGCTGTATAGTTATATGGCTCTATACCAGGATCTCTGCTACCACCTGCAGTAGGGCACAGGGCGACTCCTGTCTGGTACCACTCAGCCTGCACCATAGCCAGCAATAGTGCAGCTTCTGCTGTATAGTTATATGGCTCTATACCAGGATCCCTGCTACCTCCTGCAGTAGTGCACAGGGGACTCCTGTCTGGTGCCACTCAGCCTGCATCGTAGCCAGCAATAGTGCAGCTGCTGCTGTATAGTTATATGGCTCTATACCAGGATCTCTGCTACCACCTGCAGTAGGGCACAGGGCGACTCCTGTCTGGTGCCACTCAGCCTGCACCATAGCCAGCAATAGTGCAGCCGCTGCTGTATAGTTATATGGCTCTATCCCAGGATCTCTGCTACCTCCTGCAATAGGGCACAGGGCGACTCCTGTCTGGTGCCACTCCGCCTGCACCGTAGCCAGCAATAGTGCAGCTGCTGCTGTATAGTTATATGGCTCTATCCCAGGATCCTTGCTACCTCCTGCAGTAGGGCACAGGGGACTCCTGTCTGGTACCACTCAGCCTGCACCGTAGCCAGCAATAGTGCAGCTGCTGCTGTATAGTTATATGGCTCTATACCAGGATCCCTGCTACCTCCTGCAGTAGGGCACAGGGGACTCCTGTCTGGTACCACTCAGCCTGCACCGTAGCCAGCAATAGTGCAGCTGCTGCTGTATAGTTATATGGCTCTATACCAGGATCCCTGCTACCTCCTGTAGTAGTGCACAGGGGACTCCTGTCTGGTGCCACTCAGCCTGCATCGTAGCCAGCAATAGTGCAGCTGCTGCTGTATAGTTATATGGCTCTATACCAGGATCCCTGCTACCTCCTGCAGTAGGGCACAGGGCGACTCCTGTCTGGTACCACTCAGCCTGCACCATAGCCAGCAATAGTGCAGCTGCTGCTGTATAGTTATATGGCTCTATACCAGGATCCCTGCTACCTCCTGCAGTAGTGCACAGGGCGACTCCTGTCTGGTGCCACTCAGCCTGCATCGTAGCCAGCAATAGTGCAGCTGCTGCTGTATAGTTATATGGCTCTATACCAGGATCTACACCTCTCACCCTCCGTTTCTCCAGTGAGAACATATTCCTATCCTTGTATTCTAGTGATTTGAGACCTTTTACTAGCTTAGTCGCCCTTCTCGGTACCTATTCCAATTTATTTATGAGTACTTGTGTATTATCACGGCGCCCCCGATTTCCATCGCAGGGCATTGTACGATGAAAAATTGTGTTGCATCGCATGCGATATGATCGCATGCGATGCGATTGACGCGATTTTACCCGATTTCTAATTGTACACGCGATTTTACCCGATTTCTAATTGTACAGGTACCCAGATGCCTTTATACCATGTTAAATGCCCCCCCATACCCCGATTTTTAATTGTATACCCACCATGAGTATGTGAAATGCCCCCCCATTGTTAACGCCACCCCACTATGAACCCAACCCGAAGCGTGGCGAGCCCGCGAGGGGCGGCGGTACGCATCCTCCGACCTTTTCATACCCCCACTATCCACGTCGGCGTGGAGTTGATTTTATATAGTGTGGCGAGCGCAGCGAGCCACCGAGCCAGAAGCGTGGCGAGCAGACACGTATACCTGTGAAGTAATGCGTGTCCCCTCGCAGGGCTCGCTGCGCTCGCCACACTTTGGGCTCTGTGGCTCGCTGTGCTCACCACACTTTATAATGTCAACTCCACGCCAACGTGGTAAGTGGGGGTATGAAAAGGTCGGAGGACACGTACCGCCGCCCCTCGCGGGCTCGCTGTGCTCGCCACGCTTCAGGTTGGCGTTGATAGTGGGGGGCCGTTAACAATGTGGGGGCATTTTACATATTTATTACCCATCAGGGTGGGTATACAATTAAAAATCGGGTCTGGGGGTGCCATTTAACATTGGACTCAATGGGAAATTGCGTCGCATCGCATGCCATTGTAATGACATGCGATGTGACCCGATTTTAAAATTGTATACTCAGCCCGGGAAAAGGCGATGGGATGGGCGCCGTGATAATACACAAGTACCCATTTATGTCCTTTTTAAGGTGCGGTGCCCAGAACTGAAACAGTATTCCAAGTGTGGTCTCACCAATGCCTTGTAAAGAGGCACTATCACATTGGCATCCCTTGAATCCATTCCCCTTTTAATTCATGCCAGTGTCTGGTTTGCTTTTGCTGCTGCACTTGAGCAGTGTGCACTATTACCCAATTTTTCATCTATGATGACCCCCAAGTCCTTCTCTACAGCAGAATTCCTTATAATAACTAATTTAGCCTGTACGTAGCTTGTTCATATTTGTTTCCATAATGAATTACTTTACATTTATCAACGTTAAACTGCATTTCCCATCTTACCAGTTTCCAGATTGTTCTCCAGGTGAAAGCAAGCAACCTTGCAGGGGGGGGGGGGGGGCTGCCCAATTAGCATACGGGAATGCTCAGCGTTTCATGTCCAGAAATTTAATGTCGACTGAAAAAGAATTGCCATAAAGACATGACAAAACTTACTGTATAAATACAATAGAGAATACCTGAGCATACTGTAAATGCAGCCGAGTGATTGTATGCTTCTTCTGCACACAAATGGACACATGGCTAGGACAGACGTCTCATATTGGGAAGCAAAAGTAACTGACCTTAAATGCTGGAAAATTAGATTTTCAAACCTCAAAGTGATGCAGTCAGGGATACGCTGGTGACAATGCGAGCACCATATCAATCACGCAGCCTCCCATTATCGTGCCCTTTTCCTGAAAGGATCAATAAAACATTTGCATATTTCACTATCAATATTTAATGTTATGCAGCAGGAGGCTTTTGATGAGTCTGAGTCCTTCTGCAAAATCCTTTAACATGACAGAGGCTGGAAGCTCTGCGGGACCTCAGGTGCTGGGGTCAGGAGGTAGGGATTGTCCTGGTCACCGGATCTGCCTGCCTGAAGACAGGGACGTGAGCTTGGGGAGCACAGCCATGAATTTTAACGATTTGGGAAGACAAATGAGCCTTGGCTTCACCGCAATTAGTCGGCTGTGGGAGATGTGTTGGGTGTAAATGAGGGATATGATCTGCTGGTGACTCCCAGTGCGGCAGAAGCTCCCCTTGTAAAGACCATAATGAGGAAGTTGGATGACACCGTAGACAGGTTGACAGAACAATTAGGGGGGCAAGTGCTGTTGATTCAACATTCAACAATTTATCAATAACATATTGTGATAAGACAGAGAAACCCTCGGGAAAATCTGTGTCTCCCTCCTCTCTCTACACACAGAGACCTACTGTGGCTCCTGCTGCAGTACAACCAGGGAATTATACTGTAGGTGTCTATATATATATATATATATATATATATATATATATATATAAAATGCTATATATATAATGCTGTTTTTTTTTAGATTCATATAAGAAGTCTCTACATTTAAAAACATACAGCAATTGTAATGATATCACTGGTAAATTATTAACCACTTGAGTGGTATGCACGGAAATTTTCGGGGCTCAGCTGCGCTGCCGCAGAGGGCTGTCCCGGAAAATTTCCAGGCATACCACTAAGATGAAGGTGTGAGCCAGTGGTGCCTGCAGCTGTGCACCACTGGCGCATCACCTATCAGTGGCCGCTCTCTTCTCCCTCCCCCTCCCATCGCTCCACCTCACCTCTACGCTCCAGCAATCAAACGCCGGCGCTCCCCTGCCCCCGCTGCTATTAGTTCTAGTAAGCAGGCGGCAGGCTCGGGGATGTGCGTCGCAGCTTGGGGGGACTCAGGATTCCGGGTGCCCGAGACCTCCTGAGCAGCCCCGAACATCCCAGAGCCTGACACCTGTTATGAAAGGCGTCCGGGGCAGCGTCAAGGCTCGGGAGCTCCGGCGTATGATCGCCAGAGCAGAGATAAGGGGGACGAGGAGCATCAGGAGGGGGAGAGCGACAGGGGGAGGGGGAGTGTGGCCCACAGCTCTGTGGTGGGTTTTGCTGGGGCACGACAAACCTGCCCTGGTAGGTTTTTCCTGCCCCAGCAAAACCCACCACTCAAGGGGTTAAACAACGAGTTAAAAGCCTGTCATAATGACGACTTCTGCAATGTACTTCCACTTTGAGCTGTGACAGTTTTACTTTCAATTTGAACTGTGGCAGTTTTTAGGCCTCAAACTCTCCACCCCACCCCCAGTCTCTATCTGCTTCTAACTCCGATCTCAGCTCTTTCTCCATATCCATCAAGTTTGAAACAGATCAGTGTCCATGCCAAAATTGCTTTCATTTTCTTGCACAGAAATTGGGTTCTTCAAATGGCCTCTAGTGGTCAGTGGTGTACTTTACCTCATAGAGGTGAGGAGTACTTAGCCTTGTAGCGGGATACATCAAACAACATTATGACCCCGAAGGTACATCTGGGTTATAAATCCGGAAGTCCCCACACCTCAAACGACATCACTCATCACTTTCCTGATCTCTTCCTGTCTACGGTGTTAGTTATTGCTGATATACATGTGATGAGGGATGGGATGCATCGCATGCAAATTGCAATGCTTCATGCATTTCGCCCCACCTGTCTCCACTTATGTATATTGGAATCTTGGGTTGTCACGGCTCGTTATGGTGTGAGATTAACAGATCATACGGCATTAGATTTGGGCACAGACCTGTCTGGGTAATCTGTTGGAACGTCTTCCAGTGCGACCATGTGATTACCGGTCTGACATTATTAAGCGAACAATTTCATGCGTCTCGGATTTCCCTTTGGAGATGAACGGGGCCTAAGGCAGCACCTTAAATAGTGTCCTTCTCTTTCCTCATACTAACTACCTTGAAATGGAAATAATGTAATAATGCAACATGATTTATTATATCTACGGACCATAAAATACACCCCACTTATTTAGACTTTCATTTGTAAGTAGTGTATTATTTTATCTTATATATTGTACAAATAACATGTTAGACAGTAAGTAACCACAGCATATACAATCCCATCACATCAGTCCCTGCATTATACATTATAATATATAATAGGAGGTTGTTGGCATATCATTGGCCAGTGATATTGGCCTGCCCACCAATCGTCCAGCTCACCTCTAGTCGAGCAGGCAATTTAGAGCCACCTTTTGCCGCTGCCTGGTCAGAAGGGCAAAATAGCCCAAAACAAATATGGCCGCCACACCGCAGGGCTGATAGCACCGGCACTGGTAGAACGGTCGGCGGCCCAGACAGATGAAAATCTGGACCGGCCCGCCGGGATATGGCCTGGTATCCCGGCGGGCCAATCCGCCCCTGAATATCCAGCATGCAGGATAAATCGAGTTCGATTGCCAGTCAGGGCCAGTGTTCTCACCGGAGAACACTGGCCCTGACAGATTGCTTAGCAGTGCTGTGTGCTGCTCGATCTTGCTGAGCGTTCTGAGCTATCAGAAATCTCCCCGTGTGTATGGGGCTGATTTATCACCATCCGGATCTGAGGATGTGGGCGCTGTGATAACATTAGCATAACAATGTGATAATTGACTACAATACACAGATGTATAAATTATCGCATGTAGGGACAAAGCCTGAATTAAAGCGCTATGCCTGCGATGGGTCCCAGCAGTACTATTGGGGTCTTTTTTCAGAAAGAATACCCTGATACTGTGCTGTGCATGCATATACCCCATATACCCCCTCCACGATGTGGGAAAGCGCTGCAGAACCCCAATTCGCAACGGGCCCTGGGATTCAACAGCTAAAGATGGCATTATTATCACAGAGCTCATTGCAATTTTTTTCTAATTTTTAATTTTTTTTTTTTATGGGAAATGTGATCTGGTTACGTCAAACTGTGCGCCGTGGCTCCCAGGGGTGCCTTGGGACACTTTCAGGGGTGCCCCGGGTTGGTGATCAAGGACCAATTCAATATTATTTAAGGTTAATTGTTTATGGGCAAAACACCCCCTTGTCACATTACTTTAGTAAAATTAATTTTTAATAAATAGACCCCTAAATTCAAAAAGATCTGATCCAAACCAAGTCCTGGGTTCAAATCTTACTGCGGGCCAGAATCAAGATTTTACATATGAATTCAAGGTTTTAGTTTGCAAAAAAATTACAGAATTTTTGCTTTTTTAATTGATTTTTTTAACAACCAAATCCAAACCAAATAAATTCAGTGGGGTTTTTACCAAAACCAATACATGATAATGAATTAGAACAAAACCATAACACAGACGTTGGCGCACATCTCTACCAACAACTTGCCACTGAGGGGTAAATTTGACGATGGGAGTTCTATTGAAGATGGGATGTTGCCCATAGCAACCAATGAGATACTATCTATTATCTTCTAGAAGGCGCTAAATAAATAAGTAAAATCAGATTGGTTGCTCGGGGAAACATCCAGTCTTCAATAGAATTCCCATCTTAGTAACTTTACCCCTGAGCTTCACTGCCAGAGGTCTCATTATAAGGAAACCCGCCGACCTGGAACTACAATTTCTATTAATTTAACATTCTGTTGTTTTTGTAGGTTTTTGTTTATTACTGTACCTTTTATTTATTATTGTACCCTTTGTTTATTGCTGTACCTTTTTGTTTATTACTTTACTTGTTTGTTTATCACTGTACCTTTTTGTTTTTTTACTTTACCTTTTTGTTCATTACTGTACCTTTTGTTTATTACTGTACCTTTTGTTTATTACTGTACCTTTTTATTCATTTCTGACTTTCTCATTATATTTGCCGTACCTTTTGTTTATTACTGTACCTTTTTTGTTCAGTATTACTTTCTGACTTTCTCATTATATTTGCCGTACCTTTTGTTTATTACTGTACCTTTTGTTTATTACTGTACCTTTTCTGTTCAGTATTACTTTCTCATTATATTTGCTGTACCTTTTGTTTATTACTGTACCTTTTGTTTATTACATTACCTTTTTATTTATTACTTTACCTTTTGTTTATTACTGTACCTCTTGTTTATTACTGTACCTTTTGTTTATTACTGTACCTTTTGTTTATTACTGTACCTTTTTGTTCATTACTATACCTCTTGTTTTATTACTGTACCTTTTTGTTTATTACATTACATTTTTGTTCATTACTGTACCTTTGTTTATTACATTACCTTTTTTATTCAGTATTACTTTCTGACTTTCTCATTATATTTGCCGTACCTTTTGTTTATTACTGTACCTTTTTGTTCATTACTATACCTCTTTTTATTACTGTACCTTTTGTTTATTACATTACCTTTTTGTTCATTGCTGTACCTTTTTTGTTCACTATTACTTTCTGACTTTCTCATTATAGTTGCCGTGCATGTTGCAGTTTACCTGTATATCTTTGTGTCATCTCTGTTCCTGATCTTTTGTGGCTGTATTTTACATATGTCTATAGCAAGGACATCAGGATTCCTTGAGGTTGAACATTGTGATATACCCACACATCCTCATTTCGGTGTGACAGCTGGAGGCTATAAGTGGGGGCGACACAGCTCTCTCAGCAACTTCAGACCTCTGGGAGGAAAATAAAAGCTTTCTTAGAAAACCTTGCGATTCTGCATTGCCCCTCAGTCTAAATAATTTCTCTGTACTCTGCAGTCTACCTTCAACCTCTGTCTAGTGTCCCACTGGCTTATTTAATGAACAGTCATTGGTTTAGTAGGAAAAAAATCTATACCACTGCTTGCAAATCTGTCTTTCTCTGCTGAAATAAGGACAAACATGTATGATCACTGCGGGCGTTCTGATCCAGGAAAATAGCCATAGAAGGCAACGTGAATCTACTCAGCATCTCCTGGGCTGGGATACAACCTCTGCCGTGTTACAGCATTTAGATATTCTATCATAAATCTACAATATAATATCACAGATGTTATTTAATACTTTTATTTTGTTATTTTCTATCTTCATTGCTGTGCACTACACCTGTTGCTGAATTGAAACCAATGTAGCTTCTGTTTGTCTATATATATAAAAAGCTCTATGAGGTGAAATACCACCAGTGGCCACTAGAGGCCACATGACTCCTTTGTATGTGAAAAGATTTCAGAACAGAAAGTGAAAGCAATTTTTGCAGAGAAACTGATCTGTTCCAAACTTGCTGGATATGGAGGGAGGGAGCGGTGAAGACAGATTGGAGGTAGAAGCAGATAGGGACTGGGGGTGGGGTGGAGAATTTGTGGGCTAAAAACTGTCACAGCTCAAAGTGAAAGTAAAAACTGTCACAGCTCAAAGAACATTGAAGTGGACGTCATTTTGATGGGTTTTTAACTAGAAGAAAATAAATGTGGTAATTGTTTTGGTTCACTATCTCAGAGTCCGCTGATTTTACCATTTTTGCATGCACCTGTAACCACTACACAGGATCGCCCATCACCTTTCCACCAACCCTTTTGATACCATTTTATTTCTATCACTTATTATAAGCAGCCGAGACATGTGTGTGCAAATCTGAGTAAGGTCTATGGACACTTAGGGCCTTATTCTGCTTGGTGCGTTCCGTATTCTTTCAGAGGGTGCATTTTAGCCGTCTGCGCATGCGTAGGCAACGCAATGCGCATGTGCAATTTAGTGTCTCCGCACTCGTTCTCGCCAAGACCGTCCAGAAATGTGCACCGAATTGGCTCGGGAAATATGGGCGTAATATGGGCGTCATGTGGGCGTACACAGATGCTCGGTTTCAAAGTGGGCAAAACTGGGCGTAAATCTCGCCGTACACGTGGCAGTGCACGAACTGTGGTAAGCGTGCATTCGGACAGGACACCGACTGCAAGCGGACCAACACGGCAGAAATTTGCGGAGTCCATAAGCAAGTTTTACTTTGCGGAAAGCACTGGTTCATGCGCTAGGCATTTGGTTCGCCCAATTAGTACGCCCGCACCTGAAGCACTCTCAGCTGACCACAATACAATCCACTCCTCTACTCATTAGTGATTAATTACACTCTTTTCATAGGTTCAATTGGAAGCATTGCTGCCTAAATTGCCCATTACTAAATACTACAATATATGCTGCAAACACGACTACATTGTTGCTATCTGACCCACATTTACATTGCAAGCAATAGACATAACTTTGTATGTGTTACTCATAATTTGCACATTGTAGAATATTGCATTTGACGTGCAATTAATATATAGTATGCATACATAAAACATAGGTAAAGGGGCAACAATGAAGTAATACCACTTAACATGATGTAAGGGTTAATCTAAAGTGCTAGTAATGTGTTTATCAATTAGGAATTAATTACTTAAATGTAAAAATAAACAATTTGTAATGAGGTTGGCTAATTGCATAAGTGTGTCATGTTGCAGATGCATGAGTTCCGAATAGAGTAGTGAGGTTTGCGGAAATACACCAAATCGGTGCGTTCGGCCAGCTTCCCGTCCGTTCGGACGCAGTAAGACCGTGCAGAATCTTTGTGTTCCCACCGCACATGCATGTTTGGATGAAGTCCGAAGACACTCCCTCTTCTTAGTGAGTCCGTCCGAAGGAATGCGGACGAACTGTGGGTGTGTGTTCTTAGAATGTCCGCACAGCGTGGCGTTCGGTCAGTTCCGAAATAATTCGGAACGGACCGCACCAAGCAGAATAAGGCCCTTATTTCTTTACATTAGATGTCATGTTCAGATACACAAGCACACTTGCCATAGGATGTCTAAAGGTGCCGTACAGTATATACTGTGAAAAGACGCCAATGCTGACATATATGCATCCACCTTTAAATGAGGCCCTTAATGTGATCTTGCAATATTGCTAGACATTGCTAAATCTGGAGGCCATCGAGCTAGGTATGATTGAGTTGTGGGCATCTGCCTGGTGTTATCCACCAATCAGAGTCCAGCCTTCCCAAGCTGCCTCCCATCCTCCAGCTCGAAAGCGGATGACTGTTATCATGCTGATTTGTGAATGGCTGGAGTGATCCACCAATTGGAGTCCAGCATTCTCTAGCTGCCTCCTAAGATTCAGTGATACAATGCTGATTGGTGGTTGGATGGAGCTATCCAACAATCAGACCACTGACAGCCAGTCACTGTATGGAAGCTAGTGAAGAGATGGGGCACTGGTCCATAGGAGGGGCATACTTTGTGTTTACATTTGTTCCTATAAATGGGTGTGCAGGGACCCCACATGCATTGCTTTGCCCGAGGCCTACAATGCTGTTAAGACGGCCCTGTCCTGGCTCAAGGGAACTGTAGATACCATCACCACCACCCTCTTCCAATAAAGGTGTGTAGACTTTGTATATCCGCTGGATGCAATGGGATTTTATTTACTAAGATGGCCGTTCTATTGAAGATGAGATGTTGCTATGGGCAACCCGGTTCTATTATCTTCTGGTAGGTGATAAATAAATGAGTAGTAAATTCTGATTGGTTCTGATCCATCCGAAACGGAACTCACATCTTAGTAAATAAACCCCGGAGTGTATACTATCACTGATAAGATTAGGAGGCGTTCTGTAAGCTCAATGTGAATTAAATTGTGTCCTCTCTATCTCCAGGATTAAATCAGATTGTTTATATGACATATTTGCACATGTGAGTCCGTATAAACAGTCCTGTCACCACTTCATATTTTATTTATGTTTAATATGTATTTAAAGTAGAAGCTTCACTTCTATGTAGTTCACTTATCTCGCCCTTATTTCCAATTCTCCAATTTACCCTTTGTCTGTTCATGCTTCTTACATTCACTATCGGGGTATTTCTGTGTTACCCTGTACATGTTATTTATAAACCATGACATACAGTATTCATAACTGAACAATAAGACACAGACAACGGTGCTGGCGTTTAGATTTATTTGTCAGATTTATTATTGACAAGTATTATATTGAATTTGAAACTAAAGAACGGACAGGAGAAACCAAACACACAAAATCAAGGGTGCAACTACCGTAAGTGCTTGTAATGCAACTGCTATGGGGCCCAGAGCTGAGAGGGGCCCATCTCCCAGTCAGAGTAACATGTTTACATTTTTTCACCATTGTGTGATAATAAAAGGTCCTTACAATCTTTGGCAATGGGGCCTACATTTATATATATATATATATATATATATATATATATATATTCAATCCAGGAAGACGGGCACAATCCAACACATTAATTTCATCCACCGCAGTGCTACAGGTCACATGTAACATACATCATCTCCAGGGACCAGCACATGTGGATTACACCATCAGAAAATAATCACACTCAAGGCATTGAGGTGGTGCAGCTTTCGGGCTTTAATGAGCCCTTCGTCAGGCAGCAGCATGTGCTGGTCCCTGGAGCACCCAAAAGGGCAGGAGGGTGTGAAAACTGGAACAAAGAGGCAGATATTAGGGATGGCCATCGTTGCCATCAATGTTTTCCATCGATGACAACAGTGCAATTGGCCATCAATATTGACTTACTATGTATTGGATGACCAATTTTATTACCTATCGATGGGCATCCATCTTCATTGACTGATTGGCCTGTAGGCCAATGAAAACATGGGGGCAGGGCTTCATGTGTGTCGGGAGAAAAGCTATGCTCTGTTTCCCATCCCCTTGGGGGAAAAAATAACTATTCATTTATGGTCGACGTTGATGAAGGGAAACCATCTGGTTCTCCCTCCACTGATGTCAAAACTGTTTTACATCGACCTTAAACCATCATCGATGGTCATCCCTAGCAGATAGTCTTCCTCACACTGGGGCAGATGTATGAAGGGTCATTATGGGGGAGAAGGGGTATCAGCGCACGTTATGTGCACTATACCGCTTCTCCCCCATGTATGACGGCGCCAGATTGCGGTAATGGACAGGGGCCGTTCCGCCCGCTGCTGCTTTTGGCTTTGCCAACAGCAGGCTGGCGAAGCCCTATCTGAACAGCAGGAACAGCGCTGTCCCTGCTGTTAGGTCTGGGCTGTGCTGGGGATCTCGCGTGAGCAGCGAGATCCCGCGCATGTGCCGTCGAGCCGGCCGGGGGACAGGAGACAGCACATCAGTGTAAACTGATGCACTATCTCCAGGAGGGGACATCGCTTCGGCAGACACGATGTTAATACATCTTGTCGATGTCCCTTCCTGCTTTGCCTCGCTAAGAAGGCGAAGCAGGAAGTATTATAGCGCCGATATAATACATCTGCCCCACTATACTGAACTAAGAATCTCCTCCTTATATGACAATCCTGAACTGACTACTTAAAAGAGAAATACCAACACATTATTTAAAGTGACAACACTCAAAACCCCTTGTGGTGTATTGTCACCTCAGCGCTAACAGTGCCAGCCTTCGCTCGGACTTGTCGATCTATCAGCTCAAAGGAGCAATGTTCATTGCAAGTGAATGTTCTGAATCTTGTTTACAGTAACATGCATTACCTAAACTACACTGTGATCAGCAGACGCTATGTACTACAGTAACATGCGTTACCTCAACGACACTGTGATCAGCAGACGCTATGTACTACAGTAACATGCGTTACCTCAACGACACTGTGATCAGCAGACGCTATGTACTACAGTAACATGTGTTACCTAAACTACACTGTGATCAGCAGACGCTATGTACTACAGTAACATGCGTTACCTCAACGACACTGTGATCAGCAGACGCTATGTACTACAGTAACATGCGTTACCTCAACGACACTGTGATCAGCAGACGCTATGTACTACAGTAACATGTGTTACCTAAACTACACTGTGATCAGCAGACGCTATGTACTACAGTAACATGCGTTACCTCAACGACACTGTGATCAGCAGACGCTATGTACTACAGGCACATGCATTACCTCAACGACACTGTGATTAGCAGATGCTATGTACTACAGTAACATGCGTTACCTCAACGACACTGTGATCAGCAGACGCTATGTACTACAGTAACATGCGTTACCTCAACTACACTGTGATCAGCAGACGCTATGTACTACAGTAACATGCGTTACCTCAACTACACTGTGATCAGCAGGCGCTATGTACTACAGTAACATGCGTTACCTCAACTACACTGTGATCAGCAGATGCTATGTACTACAGTAACATGCGTTACCTCAACTACACTGTGATCAGCAGACGCTGTGTACTACAGTAACATGCGTTACCTCAACTACTGTACACTGTGATCAGCAGACGCTATGTACTACAGTAACATGCGTTACCTCAACTACACTGTGATCAGCAGACGCTATGTATTACAGTAACATGCATTACCTCAACTACACTGAGATCAGCAGACGCTATGTACTACAGTAACATGCGTTACCTCAACTACACTGTGATCAGCAGATGCTATGTACTACAGTAACATGCATTACCTCAACTACACTGTGATCAGCAGACGCTATGTACTACAGTAACATGCATTACCTCAACTACACTGTGATCAGCAGACGCTATGTACTACAGTAACATGCATTACCTCAACTACACTGTGATCAGCAGACGCTATGTACTGTCCTAACGGAAGCACCCTATGAATTGTAGGAAGGGGTAAAGTCTCTCTAGCTAAATAGGCAATTATAGTGTCAACATTGTAGTGCCAACTTAATGAGTGTCAACATTACTAATGTCAACCTAATGTATGTATATATGTTTGTATTCAGCATAACAGCCTATTGATGATATTATACGAGCAGAAGCGTAACTAGGGGTTTTGGGTCCTAGGGCAAAATGAAAATGTCATCCCCCTCCCCTCCCCTTCCTCCGCAAAGGGGGAAGGGGAGGGAAGGCTTTTTTTCCCAGGATGTATTGTAAATTACTGGTTGATTAGCAGGCACCTGTTTCTTCCTGTTACATGTGTTCAGGGCAGAAGGGCATGGTTCCCAATGGCAGTTAGTGCCCGGGCAATAGGCTTGCCGGTGTTCAGGGATTATGTTAGGGTTTCTCTGGAAGTACCCTTATTGTGAGACCTGCCATTGCTGTAACCTGAGACATGTTCAGTGGACATTTGGTCATGAAGTGCCTCAGTGACATTACTGGCCATTAATAAGCTGCTATGATAGCCGACAAAATGGCTGTCTTCGGTGTATCGAGGTGACAAGTGTTTATATATTTAAGTATTACCGAAACCAAACATTCCTTTCTATTTAAAATATACAATTATGTCTAATACAGAATATAAACTATAAAGTACATCGATGACCACTTTTTCTATTAACAGTGTATGTATACTGTAGGTTACTTTACATTGACCTTATAACCAACATTTTTTATTTTTACTCTGATCTGTCTTAATTAATCTCTAACGTTAGTTCTAGCGTTGTCCAGTTCCTGAAGCACGCTCATCCGAGCCGTTACATTCAGCCGCAGTCCTCCCACGCATACAGTATTTTGTCTGATAAATTAGGCACAACACTTAAATTGAATAGCAATCTTGCTTTTATTATTGGAGACAAATCTAGCAAGCAGAAAGCATATGTTATGGTGGAGACCACATGCCGGCTTGAGGGAGTCCGTGCGCCTCGCACCAATCATCTACTTCAAACAATACGGACAAACCACCTGGGACAAGGATCTGGCTATTAGTGTGGACTCGTGGAGGTTTTTTTTTTAATGCCACAAAGAAACCCTAAGGAACAGATGAGTCAACTGACAAAATGTCACAAGAGCAGGAAAAAGCCAAAGGGATAATCAATAGCCGTATCAATCTTTTTTCTTTTTTCAAAGTTTCTCCCTTAATTTTTTTTTCTTGGAGGGTCTTGAGAACCAGAGGCATTCATGTTTTAAGTAGCCAAGAAGGAGTTTATTTGAGAGATTTTATGTTAAAAAGCTAATGCAGGGATTACAATGAAGGTAGAACGGGGGGAACTGTATTTTCAAAGAGAACTGTTGACTATTGATCCATTATAGAAATGATAATGAGGTTATTTTGTGGTTAAGCTTTGAACATTAACCTTATGATCGCTGGAGACTGCTATTCAGGTAATATAGAGGCTGCAGATCTTTCACAGAGCTTCCAGTCGAGAAGGGGTCAAAAATTCTTAATTTGGTTTAATATCTTAAAGAAATAAAATAATAGAAGAAAGAACAGACGTTTTATGTTTGGGGCGAATGTCTTTTCTAAAAATGCAAAAAAATGTAATTTTCACTCTTGACCATCTTGAAGGGGGAGAGTTTTCTTTTATTGGGGACCAAGTGTCCCAGTGGGAGGATTTATCACTGCTGGAGAGAACCAAAATTCCGTTTGATGAGCTGTGTTGAGTATTTGAAGGTGTTAGGTTGGAGGACTGCACAAACAGGGGTAGGCATTGCTACTAGCCCAGTGGCCTTGTCTGAGGGGTATGGGTAAAAACCGGACCCAGACAAGACCCCTGACAGGAGGAGGGGGGGGGGGGGGGGCTTCATGTGACAGCTGTCACCAGTCAGAGGAGGAGGGGTGAGAATAAAGCCTCCCTGTATGGTCCAGGCATGTAGCAAAAACCGAACCGGTCCGGACCACACGGGGAGGCTGTAATCTCCCTTTCCCATGTCCCTGGTGACAGCCATCACAAGCAGCCCTCCAGACAAGACACTCCAGGATGGGACACCACCCCGGACCGGACACTACAAGCTCCGGACTGCAGATTTTGATATCTAGTCCGGCGGTCCGGTTTGTACAGTAGTGTGGAGCTTTCGGGGTCCCATTGTTATCTTTGTATAGTAAAGGGATATAGGGGCAACTCAGAATTGGGTGCATATGCAACCCACATGCGCAGATCCCAAGCTGTACATGTGCAGAATGGTATCTGCGCTCACATCACTGTAATGCGATCGCTTCTCTAACTGTAAATCAGGGAGAGACGTTTGCGCAGAGATGTTTTATTAAAAATAAAAAAAATTTAATGGACAGCATTGTTCTTCTAACCAAGAACCCTTAGCCCCCTGAAGCCACTGGGCCCCATAGCCGCTGAATCCCCTGTAACCTTGATAGTGTCACTGTCACAAGAATTGATTACATTTATAAGGGGAACAACCTATATTAAAATGTGATGGTGGTTGTACATGTGTTTGTGTGTGTGTGTGTGTGTGTGTGGGGGGGGGGGGGGGGGGGGGGGGGGTGCTCAAAGCATTGTGTGCTAGCAGACCTGGAACCAGCCCAGGTTTACAAAATATAATGCATTTATTTACTGCGATACCTGAAAAACGTCCACTTATATTTCGTAAAAAGGCAGTTTTTGAGTAAATGTCACCACCGTAGTTTAGGGATTTTGCTGTCTGTGTGATCCATCATTGGGAGCAGCTCTCTATGTTTTGTTCGAGCCAGACAGTTCAGGGAAATTATACATCATGCACAGAAATTATACGGTTACCATTGATTAAAACTGCCATAATTCTTTGTGACTTTAGCCATCTACTTTCTGTCAAGTAAAGAAAATGCCTTTTAATGTTAAGATGAATCGATCCTCAGCATTTCTGTCTTGTTGCTGTACACCGCTGACCATGTGGAGGCTGGGGAATCAGCCGATCCCTCTAGGCAATTGAGGCAATGTACATATAATTAAAAGGCCGGCAACATTTAAATGCTCAATTAAATGCTAAGTAGCACAACAATTTAAGGTCCTTAAGTTACGGAATTTTCAGGTGGTTACGAGGTTGTAAAAGATTCTGATTGTGTCATGATTTTACTTGAACTCCCCGGCAGCCCTGGACTCGCGATTTGGGGCAATTTTGACAAACGATGTGTTAAGGATGTGCTTACGATCCATCATGAGGTCCAGCTGCTGCATTTGATCGATCGCCGGAGAAGGCAGGGTGCAGGGGCAAACGCAGGATTTTGAGGAGGGGGTTTCCTGAGGGGCGGAGCAAAGCACGGAGATGGACACTTAGGTGACCCAGTATATGCCGGGTCAGTAAAAGTATTATAGATAGACCAAATATATATATATTTCCACTAATTACCCCTTTACTGCACAGATGGTGGGAGATGGGGTGGGAGAAGGGGGCATTGGGCTGAATGAAGGGGCCCTGATACATAACTTCCAGGGTGGTAGAGGATGTTTAATATGCAGAGATGGGGTGTATAGTGGAGTGGGCTTATTATTCATAATTTTCTGGTGGGAGGACAGCTTGCTTGACTGCACATATCTCCAGTTCCCGGAAATAGATTTCTTAGATTTTAATTGGAATTAAAAACTAGAGAATCCCACCTACCAAATGGTATTGGGGACTAGGGGATCAGAGTTCAGGAGGCAGAGCAATCTGCCAACCAGTATATAAAACTACATACCAGGTGTGTGGAGCTGGAGCAGTAACCAGCTGCTGGAAGGCTGATATCTCTGGTTCTGGGAACAGTAAAGACAAGCTTCTAGTGTCCATTAAAGAAGGAGAGTCCCAGCTTTTGGAATATACCCTCAGAAAAACTCTAAGTTAGACAGAACCTGAAATATCTGACTGGGAAGAGCAATCAATTAACAGGCTTGGATGGGGACCACTGCTTTGAAGTCAGATATCTCTGGTTCCCAAGGGCCGATTTTTAAAATTCTTGTACCCATGGAAAGAGGGGACCCTCAGCTTTCAGCCTAGAGCCCTTAGACTCCTGGGGGGCTTTCTGGGTACTCAGAACCCCCCCCCCTGCGTGCGCTACTGGGGTGGGAGTGTCCTGGAAACTGCCAGTCAAATGTGGTTGGTCGTACGATCCGATTGCATGTTCAAAAAAATTAACTCACGATCTGAACTCAATCACGAGTGATCAGACATGCAAGACATATGATCTGAGGTTCAAACCCCCCCCCCCCCCAGAAATGGTCCGGACACTCCTCCCTTGTCCAGACTGCGAACATTGGCTTCAGTAGGTTCAAGTTTTGCTTAGTAAGCCTATAAACGCTACACCGGACAGAGTTTTGTGGTGGTGGTGGTGGTGGTGGTGGTGGAGGGGGGTATTCACTGTAGAAAGCCAAAATTGTATTAGCTACATTTTGTCCTAGAGGCAACTAATTACAATGCAGATGAATCAGATTATAGTACTAATTTGATTGAGCAGCTTTCAGTTTGTTTTATATTATATCAGAATATATTTATAAAAATGGTGCAAATAAACGGCGCTGTCTGTATCCCATAGCAACACGCATCTCAAGTTGTCACCTTTGGAGTACTGTTTATATTGCTTTGCCTTATACAACATCTTATTTGCATAATTTCCCTTCTTGGATCATTTCTCTGATGTATAATAAGCAGGTAACAATATGCAGTATGAAACAGGCCAATTATCTTGCAATAATTCTAACGATGAGCAATAACATGGCAGGGATCTGATGGATCGAACCGCAATGGTTTTTGCGCTAATGTAATCAGCTGTGGTACACAGATCAATATATGGCTCCAAGGATTGATTCCCCATATATTGATCTAAAATTGAAATCTCACTACCTTTAGGGAATACGTCACTATGGTAACACTTCTGTTAGTCACATGAGAATTAAAAGCAGTCTACCGGTGAATTATATTGTTATTATTATCATTATTATTTTCATTCAAGTGCTTAATTTGATTGTCTTAATCATTATTTTATATAAATGACTTTAATTTAAAGGTCTGACCGTGCCGCTATTTCACCATGTTTCTCCTATTTGTGGATGTACATTTACACCTCAAGGGACACAGCATTGATTAATGATTTTCTGGAAGGATTTGCATTAAACCCACTTGTCTCATCATGAATGGCAGTTGTTTTCTTCATTAGAAATGGACTTAATTTTCTTTAGCGATTTAAAGAAAAATTTACTATAATAATGTAATTCTAGTGTTGCTGTGGAACCTAATGCTGCTTCACATTGCCTAAACGTTTAAGACCCGGTATTTTGAAACGGTATTTAAAACGGGTCTGAGCCAATAAAACCCGTTTCACACTGCATGTTGTAAACGGAATGTTACTGGTTAATTAATGTTTTTGGACCTTTCACAGTGAAAGGAACAAAAACGGTAATTCACCAGTAATATACCACCCATTCCCTGGTACCTGGCCTGCGACCCAACCCCCCCCCCGGCCTGCGCCATGGATGGGAACTAGCTAGTTCCCATGCCGCTGACTTCACATTCTTCTAACGGACCCCGCTGCCTCCCGAGCACGGACCGCGCTGCCCGGATCCCCAGTGCAGCACCAGTGCCCCCGCTACAAACTGCACAGACAGGGCGCACCTGCAGCAGCCTCCTCCTACCATGCATTAGCCGGGCACATGCCAACTAGCAACCCCAGCCCTGGCGCGCCTGCTGGACTACTATGTCTACCTAGCCCTGTGCCCACACACAGTATTGCAGTGAGGAGGACTGCGCTGCCCGGATCCACGCGCACTGCCAGGTAACAGGGGAGGGGGTAGCGGGGGTACCAGCTGCCAGGTACCGGGTGGGGGTGTTACCAGCTGCCAGGTACCAAGGGGAGGGTGGCACTGGTAAGGGGGACACGGGTATGGGATCCAATATACCGGTTCAGACCCGTTCACACTTCACAAATAACGGGTCTGAACATGTATGATCCTTCTTTTCCTGAACCGGTAATTTAAAACTGGTTCTTTTACACTACGGCTCTACCCGTTTAAAAAGGCTACAAAAACGGCAATTTAACGTTTAAGAGATACAGTGTGAAAGGGTATAAATGTGACATGATAAAACGGTCTAAGCGCCTGACTTAGACCACCGAATGCCCACTGCCCCCCATCGCTGCCCACATACCCTTGCTAGCATGCGAGGGGATGTGTACAAGAACACATCCCCTAGCATGTGTCCGAAGGGGACAGAAATCATTCCTTGTCACCAACCATTGAATGATTTCTTTCCCCTTCGGTAATAAAAGTCAGTCAGAACTGACTCATTCCCGTTGGCAATCGCCAATAAAGGGGGCGGGCGCTGACGTCATGTGAAATCAGCCGCTCGCCCGGGGCAGGGCCCACCTGCATTCCCAGGGGAAGGGACAGCGTTTTCATGTGGACACCCATAAAATGTTGGATGTTCACCTGTTCCCTTTCATAAACGTGCATGCGTTATCCCCTATCATAAATGCGCATGCGTTATCCCCTATCATAAATGCGCATGAGTAAACTCCCTATCATAAACCTGCATGCGTAATCCCATAATCCCCTATCATAAACGTGCATGCGTAATCCCCTATAATAAACTTGCATGCATAATCCCCTACCATAAACGTGCATGCATAATCCCCCTATCATAGACGCGCCCTCGGTGCCCAGATCCCCAGTGCGGCACCAGTGCCCCCGCTACAAACTGCACAGACAGTGCGCACCTGCATAAACGCTCATGCGTAATCCCCCTATCATAAACGTGCATGCATAATCCCCATCAAAAAACGTGCATGCATAATCCTCTATCATAAACGCTCATGCGTAATCCCCTATCATAAACGTGCATGCGTAATCCCCTATCATAAACGTGCATGCATAATCCCCTATCATAAGCGCTCATGCGTAATCCCCTATCATAAACGTGCATGCATAATTCCCCATCATAAACGTGCATGCATAATCCCCTATCATAAACGTGCATGCGTAATCCCTATCATAAACCTGCATGCGTAATCCCCCTATCATAAACGCGCATGCGTAATCCCCTATCATAAACGCTCATGCGTAATCCCCTATCATAAATGCGCATGAGTAAACTCCCTATCATAAACCTGCATGCGTAATCCCATAATCCCCTATCATAAACGTGCATGCGTAATCCCCTATAATAAACTTGCATGCATAATCCCCTACCATAAACGTGCATGCATAATCCCCCTATCATAGACGCGCCCTCGGTGCCCAGATCCCCAGTGCGGCACCAGTGCCCCCGCTACAAACTGCACAGACAGTGCGCACCTGCATAAACGCTCATGCGTAATCCCCCTATCATAAACGTGCATGCATAATCCCCATCAAAAAACGTGCATGCATAATCCTCTATCATAAACGCTCATGCGTAATCCCCTATCATAAACGTGCATGCGTAATCCCCTATCATAAACGTGCATGCATAATCCCCTATCATAAACGCTCATGCGTAATCCCCTATCATAAACGTGCATGCGTAATCCCCCTATCATAAACGTGCATGCATAATTCCCCATCATAAACGTGCATGCGTAATCCCCTATCATAAACGTGCATGCGTAATCCCTATCATAAACCTGCATGCGTAATCCCCCTATCATAAACGCGCATGCGTAATCCCCTATCATAAACGCTCATGCGTAATCCCCTATCATAAACGTGCATGCGTAATCCCCCTATCATAAACGTGCATGCATAATTCCCCATCATAAACGTGCATGCGTAATCCCCTATCATAAACGTGCATGCGTAATCCCTATCATAAACCTGCATGCGTAATCCCCCTATCATAAACGCGCATGCGTAATCCCCTATCATAAACCTGCATGCGTAAACCCCCTATCATAAACGCACATGCGTAATCCCCTATCATAAACGTGCATGCGTAATCCCCTATCATAAACGTGCATGCGTAATCCAATATCATAAACCTGCATGCGTAATCCCCTATCATAAACGCACATGCGTAATCCCCTATCATAAACGTGCATGCGTAATCCCCTATCATAAACGTGCATGCGTAATCCCCCTATCATAAACCTGCATGCGTAATCCCCTATCATAAATGCTCATGCGTAATCCCCCTATCATAAACCTGCATGCGTAATCCCCTATCATAAACGTGCATGCGTAATCCCCTAGCATAAACGTGCATGCGTAATCCTCTATCATAAACGTGCATGCGTAATCCCCTATCATAAACGTGCATGCGTAATCCCTCTGTCATAAACGTGCATGCGTAATCCCCTATCATAAATGTACATGCGTAATCCCCCTATCATAAACCTGCATGCGTAATCCCCCTATCATAAACGTGCATGCATAATTCCCCATCATAAACGTGCATGCGTAATCCCCTATCATAAACGTGCATGCGTAATCCCTATCATAAACCTGCATGCGTAATCCCCCTATCATAAACGCGCATGCGTAATCCCCTATCATAAACCTGCATGCGTAAACCCCCTATCATAAACGCACATGCGTAATCCCCTATCATAAACGTGCATGCGTAATCCCCTATCATAAACGTGCATGCGTAATCCAATATCATAAACCTGCATGCGTAATCCCCTATCATAAACGCACATGCGTAATCCCCTATCATAAACGTGCATGCGTAATCCCCTATCATAAACGTGCATGCGTAATCCCCCTATCATAAACCTGCATGCGTAATCCCCTATCATAAATGCTCATGCGTAATCCCCCTATCATAAACCTGCATGCGTAATCCCCTATCATAAACGTGCATGCGTAATCCCCTAGTATAAACGTGCATGCGTAATCCTCTATCATAAACGTGCATGCGTAATCCCCTATCATAAACGTGCATGCATAATCCCTCTGTCATAAACGTGCATGCGTAATCCCCTATCATAAATGTACATGCGTAATCCCCCTATCATAAACCTGCATGCGTAATCCCCCTATCATAAACGCGCATGCGTAATCCCCTATCATAAACCTGCATGCGTAATCCCCCTATCATAAATGTGCATGCGTAATCCCCTATCATAAACGCTCATGCGTAATCCCCTATCATAAACGTGCATGCATAATCCCTCTGTCATAAATGTACATGCGTAATCCCCCTATCATAAACCTGCATGCGTAATCCCCTATCATAAACGCTCATGCGTAATCCCTATCATAAACGTTCATGCGTAATCCCCTATCATAGACGTGCATGCGTAATACCCCTATCATAAACGCACATGCGTAATCCCCTATCATAAACGTGCATGCGTAATCCCCTATCATAAACCTGCATGCGTAACCCCCCTATCATAAATGTGCATGCATAATCCCCTAGCATAAACGCGCATGCGTAACCCCCCTATCATAAATGTGCATGCGTAATCCCCTATCATAAATGTGCATGCGTAATCCCCTATCATAAATGTGCATGCGTAAACCCCCTATCATAAACGTGCATGCGTAATCCCCATCATAAACCTGCATGAATAACCCCCTATCATAAATGTACATGCGTAATCCCCTAGCATAAACGCGCATGCGTAAACCACCTATCATAAACGCGCATGCGATGCGACTCGATTATACCCGATATTACATTGTACAGGCACCCTGATGCCTGATTACAATGTTAAATGCACCCCCAGACCCGATTTTTTATTGTACACCCACCCTGATGGGTGATTACTATGTGAAATGCCCCCCCCCATTGTTAACGCCACCCCAGTATCAAGGCCAACCCGAAGCGTGGCGAGCACAGCGAGCCCGCGAGGGGCGGCGGTACCTGTCCTCCAACCTTTTCATACCCCCACGTCGGCGTGGAGTTGATTGTATATAGTGTGGCGAGCACAGCAAGCCACCGAGCCCGAAGCGTGGCGACGCGGATTACTTCACATATATTCTGCATACCCTCGCGGGGCTCGCTGCGCTCGCCACGCTTCGGGTTGGCATTGATAGTGGGGTGGGGCCATTTAACATAGTAATTACCCATCAGGATGGGTTTACAATAAAAAATAGGGTCTGGGGGGGCATTTAACATAGGAATCAGGCATCTGGGTGCCTGTACAATTAAAAATCGGGTCCAATCGCGATGCGATGAAAAAATCGGGCGCCCAGATAATACACAAGTACATAAACTCCAATAGGCTGTTAAAGTTTCCAAAAGAAGCTTTATTAGGTGCCAAACGTAAGTCAGTTCCTATGTTTCCTGTGATACAAACGAAACATGGAGAACAAGAATTTAGTATTGTGAATTAGCTGCCCATTTTCTGGGTACTCAGACCCCCTCCCCTGGCATGCGCCAGTGGACCCCACCATTGTATTCCTGATATAAGGCGTCATCCCCTCTGAACAACTGCCACATTTGCTGCTTTTTTTTTTACTTTATGACGCCATCGCAATGACAAATGAGTTCTGAAAAACAATTATACGTCTCATTTTAAAAACAAATATTGCCATAAAGTCATATACAAATGTGAAATGTAATTCTAAGGCTAAGCGTAATAATCAATATCTAGCTGATATAAGTGGCTTTCCTCCGAATATTGCCAACATTTCCTCATTTCTATCCCAGACTAATGCAATCATTATTTTCCAGCAGCCAAAGACTTCCAGCGGCTCTGTTCTTCAATCAGCAGAAAGATCAGGGCCTGCTAGGAACAAAATACTGAATGGTAACGGAGAGACAAAGATAAAATGGCGCAGAAATATTTTAACACATTAACGTGAAATGTAAATACGTATCGTACATACTTATGAGTTCCCCAGCTTCGGCTAGGATATAATTACCCCTGGGAACGGTGCTTTCAGGCAAAATGCTTTGTAATATGTAGAGTCATTCAAATATGTAGAATGCAAATTTCATTAACTATTGCTAATACTGAATGTTAATAACTAAGTGACAATAAAATTTACTGTACATTAACTGGTTCAATATTACTGATAGCGTAAAAACATTTAAAAATAAGCATTCGTTCAACTAATATGCTAATGGTAGAAGAAGAAAGAAAAAAGACCATCAGACACCATTTTAGTTCTGAGTTCTGAGGGGAAGATGTACGAAGCAGTGATAAGGGACAATCAATCAGCTGCTCTGTATAATTTTATCAGGGCGTCTTTCCCATCGGGCTTAATGGGCAGTTGCTCAGGGGCCTAAGGATTGTAGGGGCCCACCCCAATGGGAAAGACGACCCTGCCCTGGGGAATGTCGGTGGGGATCCGGGCAGCAGGGGAGCGATGTAGCGATCTGGATGGAGGCAGGTCCCGGGCGGCGTGCAGAGGCAGGTGTGGAGGCAGGTCCCGGTGGGCGGCTGGAGGCAGTTCCCGGACGGTGTGCGGAGGCAGGTGTGGAGGCAGGTCCCGGGCGGAGTCTGGAGGCAGGTCCCAGGCGGCATCTGTCAGCGGCATCCGTGCAGGCTGCGGCGACTCAGACCTTGATGTAGCGCTATTTGCTAGGTAGTGGGAATCGCTGCTGATTTTGAAAAGAGTGGCCAGTCTTTTCTAGGGATGGCCATCGTTGCCATTGCAATTCTGCAACTATGCAATGGATGACCATCGATATTTTTGCATAACAATGGTCATCCATGGTGTTTGATTGATTGGGTGTTGGGGGCGGAGCTATGTTCCGTGTCCCGACACTTTCCGTGTCCCAACACTTTAAAAAAAAATAGCAAAACATAGTTTTTCTATTTCATCGATGGAGGGAAACCATCTGGTTCTCCCCCATCGATGGCAAAAGTATTGTATGAACCATCAATGATTTTGAATCATCGATGGCCGATGGCCATCCCTAGTCTTTTCAAAATCTGTGCTTCGTTCCCACCTGGCGGCAAATAGCGCTACATCAAGGTCTCTGAGTCACCACTCCCTGGACTGACCCTGCCACCAGCCTCTGCCTGCATCGCTATATCAAGCTCCCAGCCCCCGCTGCTGCTGCACAGGTGGGTTGGGGGGGGGGGGGGGCGGAGGGTTGTGAGGGGGGGCCCTCAAATTATTTTGCCCAGGGGCCCACTGTATTGTTAAGACGGCCCGGAATTTTATACTATGCAAATTACAGATGTTAGTTCAGTACTGATTGGATGGGCCACTTCTCCTCCCTTCTTTTATATAACCCTGAGTTTTGATGACCAATTTACAATTCATACTTAAAGTACTTACTCTTCTAGAATATCTGGGGAAACGTATACATTTTTATGGAGCCTTCCTGGATACCTTAGAGAATAGTTGTCACCACCGTAACCCTCCCACTTCCTTCCTTTTTAAAAAGTCGATTTTGCATGGTCGAAAACTGCCACTGGATTGTTGAGTCTGTTTTCGACCAAATACACATGGATCTCGACAACCCACCAGCATTTCAAATGTAGGAACGCTTCCGACAGTCGGAACATTGAATACCGAAAGTCGAATTGACCCCGCCGGTTTGGCCGTGATTCAGAAAGCCAGAATCAAACACTGAATAACCCCCTAAAGCTGCAAAAAAAGTGGGTCTAATGGTGCCCATACGTGGTGCGATGCGCACCGTGCTTATTAAACTAGATTGCATCATAACTAGTCCAGAGTGCATGCGACGTGCTAAAGCACCACGCGTTTTGAACTAGATACGATGTGATCTAGTGCAAACAGTATGTGCTGTGGGATGTGATGTGCGTGGGAGCATGCATCGAATTGGAAGCCCAAAACACTCTGTGTATAGGCACCTTAAGAGGAGTGATGAGGCCAATATAATATGATTTTATGAAAGTCGTGTTATCGTGACGTTCCCACTCCGCCAGCAATCAGATGATGGACAATGATTGGATGCCTGGCTTCTGAAATCAAGCACACAGGGGTAGATTTATTAAGCTCGGTGAAGTGATAAAGTGTCTGGTTTTTATGACCGGCCAATCAGCTCCTACCTGTCATTTTTCAAACCAAGCCTGTAACGTCACAGTTAGGAGGTGATTGGCCGGTGATAAAAACCAGACTCTTTATCACTTCACCGAGCTTAATAAATCTGGCCCACAGTGAGATGTTTAGTAACCGTTGCATCATACACATTCAATGGTATAACCAATGATGTACTACTGTAATACTGTGCGCATTCCAGAAACGGCCCACTGACCCAATCGTGGGTCACAAGTAGCAGCCTTTGTTACAGGACACTTATTAGGCCATAGAGGCTTATTCTGGTTCACTCTTAGAGGCAAATTCCTTCTCAAATGGACAAAACCATGTGCACTGCAGGTGAGGCAGATGTAACATGTGTAACAAAATTAGATTTGGGTGAGTTATTTTGTTTCTGTGCAGGGAAAATACTGACTGCTTTATTTCTACACTGCAATATAGATCTCACTTTCAAGAAAAACCCCACCCAAATCTAATTCTCTCTGCCTCCCTCTAGGTCAGGGGTAACCAACTCCAGCCCTCGAGAGCTACCAACAGTTAATGTTTTCCAGATCTCCTCACAGAATCACAAGTGAAGTAATTGGCTCCACCTGTGCATCTTTTAAAATGTGTCAGTGAGTAATGTGTTCACCTGTGCACCTGCTAGGGTGTCTGGAAAATGTGAACTGTTGGTAGCTCTGGAGGACTGGAGTTGGCTACCACTAGTTTAAACTACACAATGTATACTGTAGCTTTTTTTGGCATATACAGTGGTATACCTTGCAGACCTAAGATTTCCATTATGCAGTATACAAACTTCCGCTGTTGTCCACTAATAATATTGGGGCAGATGTATTAATGATGGCTTAACGGTTTGAAAATAACGGGTCCTGTTTCACCTGCACAACAAGGAGAAGTGGGCACCTGTAAAAGCCAAATGTATGTAACATCGCCCCCCCCCCCCCCCCCCCTGCCAATTTCATACATATAAAATTGGTACCATAAAGAAATAGGGGTGGGGGGTTCCAAAACAAATTGGAACCTGATTTTTGAAAAAGAACAGGCTGCACCTGAAGAATAATTATGATGGTTAAGGTTTTAATATCACCTCAGTTCTTGTGTTGTCCCTTACTTTTGGGCCCAAAAGTGCTGATCTTTTAGGTTCACGTGGATTTGCCCTCTTTGATGCTTCCTCCAATTTATACAGGGGTGGCGTACCTCCAGTCGCTGGAATATCTGAAGCTGAAGGGTTTGAAGCGTCGGTTCTCCCATGGTTGGCTACCTTTAGAGAGGTGGCGTTCCTCCACAATGTAGTTTTGCTGCCTGAAAAAGCTGCTGCCTGCAGCGAAACGCGTTGGGGACAGGCTCTTTAATCCCAGGCTGCTATCCTGATTTTATTTCACCATTACTACTCAAACCCTTCTGCAAAATTATTTGTTCTAGAAAGAAACGTGGACTCCGCCAGGCACCATTTAAACTACATTGTGGAGGAACGCCACCTCTCTAAAAGGTAGCCAACCGTGGGAGAAGCAAACCCTTCAGCTTCAGATATTCCAGTGACTGGAGGTAAATAATAGGGGGCTAAGAGCATAATGAAAGGAGGCAGGAGATCTCGCCTCACCCATTGTGGTTTTTAAGGTGCTAATGGGAAGAAATGTGGCACAAATGAGGAGAAAAGTGTCAGAATTTGTCTATACTGTTGGCGATGGTATGGCCTAGTAATAGTGCGTGTTATTAATATTACATAACCTCAAAGACACATAACAGCCCACTACATAACTATAGAGTGGTTTATTTAGCAGTAAGGTGGATGTACTCACTTCCATTTCTCACTTGGGCGCTCTAACACAGTGACAAGCTGTGAAGACCAAATGGCAGCCATCTTGGTGACATAGTAGAAGTCTCCAGGCTTCATCAAACTGCAGCTAGTTGTTTCTGCGCAGGTTGCGCATCCAGATTCGTTAACCACACTAACGAGAAACACAGGAAACAGTGGCTGGTGACACGGTCATTTACATTAAACCAGTCCATGGAGGATACAGGAGGTAACAGAGGCCTTTATTCTGGTTCACTCGCAAATGCAAATTCCTTCTCAAATGGACAAATCCATGCTGCACTGCAGATGGGGCAAATGTAACAGGTGCAGAGAATTAGATTTGGGTGAGTTATTTTGTTTCTGTGCAGGGAAAATACTGTTTTATTTTTACACTGCAATACAGATACAGTAAAACCCCACCCAAATCTGATTCTCTCATCACGTTACATTTGCCCCCCCTGCAGTGCACATGGTTTTGTCCATTTGAGAAGGAATTTGCCTTTGCGAGTGAACCAGAATAATGGCCATATTTCGAGGCTGTGCCTCCAGCGGTATGTTGGTGGGCATGACCATAGGAATGAAGCAATGACATTAGAGACTTGGGGCCAGATTCTCTAAGCTTCAAAAGTGATAAAATGGAAAGTGATAAACAGCCAATCAGCTCCTGTCTGACATTTTTCAAACACAGTCTGTGACATGGCAGGTAGGAGCTGATTGGCTGGCTGTTTATCACTCTCCATTTTATCCCTTTTGAAGCTTAGAGAATCTGGCCCTTAGGGGGAAATTTACTAACAAAAATTCGTATAAATAAATATGCCTATTTTATGCGTATTCATATTTTTGGCATTTACTATGCCGAAAATACGTAAATTCCTATTAGTATTCATGGCACATTCCTTTTCATATTTACGAATATGAATGTTTATCAAAAGAATTATCTATATGGTAAGAAGAATCATCATTCATTAAAATGGTGATTCCTAAATTACTAAGCGGCAATATGTCAAATACAGCTGCTGATCAGCCAAAATACGCCTGAAAAATACACGTAATTTTCCAGGCGTATTTGGCAGAAGTCTGCACTGACCAGTCAGATCCATGCAGGCTTCAGTGTAAAAAAATAGAAAATAGAAAAAATAAAGGTACTTGTTTCCTAGCACGGCCACACCGATTTACATCGGGGTGGTCGTGTCGGAAAAATCGGGTCGATCGCATCGCATGCGATTTGGTCGCATGCGATGTGATCGTCGCGACCGACCGATTTTGGACCCGATTTTTTTTTTTTTATTAAATGTAAATCGGGTCCCTGGGACCCGATTTTACATTGGATTCAATGTAAAATATTCCCAACCCCCCCAAATGTCACGGCGTACACCCCACCCCACGATAGACGCCAACCCGAAGCGTGGCGAGCGCAGCGAGCCCGCGAGGGGCGGCGGTGCGCGTCCTCCGACCTTTTCATTCCCCTACTATCCACGTCGGCGTGGAGTTGAGAATAGAATAGTGTGGCGAGCGCAGCGAGCCACCGAGCCCGAAGCGTGGCGAGCGCAGCGAGCCCCGCGAGGGGACGCGGATACCTTCACAGGTAAACGCGTCCCTTCGCGGACTTCACAGGTGTCCGCGTCGCCACGGACACCTGTGAAGCCCGCGAGGGGACGCGTATAAATGTGAAGGTATCCGCGTCCCCTCGCGGGGCTCGCTGCGCTCGCCACGCTTCGGGCTCGGTGGCTCGCTGCGCTCGCCACACTATTCTATTCTCAACTCCACGCCGACGTGGATAGTAGGGGAATGAAAAGGTCGGAGGACGCGCACCGCCGCCCCTCGTGGGCTCGCTGCGCTCGCCACGCTTCGGGTTGGCGTCTATCGTGGGGTGACGACGGGGACATTTAAAATGTGAAATGGGTCATATTGGCCCATTTCACATTTTTCACATTTTTTCAGGATTTCAATGTTAAAAAATCTTTTAACATTGAAGCCTATGTAAAAATCGGGGGCATCGCGTCGGGACCTATGTTAATGGTCCCGACCGACGCGATGCCCCCGATATTTTACCTTTCCCGACACGATTTCAATGTTAAAATATTTTTTAACATTGAAGCCTATGGGGAAATCGCGGGCATCGCGTCGGTCGCGTCGGGACCATTGTTAACGGTCCCGACCGACGCGATGCCCCCGATATTTTGTCCTAGCCGGCCAAATGGACCTGATTTCAAAGGAAATCGGGTCCATCTTATGGATCGTGTACCTTAACTAAAGGTACACGATCCATAAGATATGTGGCCGTGCTAGGAAACAAGTACCAAAATAAATAATTAAGAAGACCATCGTGTGGTCCCCCGTCCCCCCCCACTGGCATAAGAGCCGGTTCTGGTTTTAGAAATTAGGGAACAAATTATATAGGGGTCCCCTGTATTTTTAAAACCAGCACCAGGCCCTAGGGCCTGTCCTGGTTCCCAAAATATGGGGGCCAAATGAGTAGGGGTCCCCCATATTTTGTGAACCAGCAGCAGGCCCAACCAGCCAGCAGGTCCCCCCGGGGCAAAGCATTAACCTCCTGACTAGTCAGTCTGGGCAGGGATCCTGGGGACCCCCCAATGAAGGGGTCTCCCAGTTAGTAAATTCCCCCCCTTATTATCATGTGAATTAGAAATGACAAATCACATGAAGCTACCAATGCAGTTCTGGTAACGTGATTCCTATCACTCAACATATTAAAACTTCTTTCAAAAGATGACATTTATAGCATAAAAACATAGAGAAAAACATGCTTCAAAGGACCAAATACCTGACATTTCACATTGGAACAGCGGCATCGTCAGAACCAAATGTCACATTTACAACAGCACATTATAAAAATAACAATAATATAAAAATAAATGTATTTAACCCTTGCTTGTCTCTGTTGCCATGACAATGGTAACGCAACGTTGGAGCTGTAGAACAAATACAATTTTAGTTTGTATCCAGAAAGACATTTATTGCTCATTTTGTTTAAATATTTAAAGGGCTTTCAGATGACTTTGCTGTGTTGGGTTATACCATCTTGTAGCCTTTACTACATCCCTGAACTTCCTTCTTATAAGCCTTCTATATATGGCAAGACATAGTTTTTTTAGTCAATTGTACGCTGCACCTCTGCTGTGGTTTCTACATAGGTGTTACAGTATTTCCCAGGGGCAGTGGCGTAAGTTCATCCAAGTTGCCCGGAGGCAAGGTAAGTACTGGTACCCCCCCAAATAGCTCATTCAGTAAGGTGTCTGTCTCCAATAAGGTCATGGGTCTAATATAGGGTGTGACAGTTGCAAAAATGATGTTAGAAGGGGGAGTCAGACACATTAGCAATATCAACTGCTTTCAATTAACTGATTCAAACTCAAAAGGGAAGGAAAGGTGCCCCCTTGGGAGCAGGAGCCCGGTGGCAGATGACTCCATTGCCTCCCAGAGTTCTGCCCCTGCCCAGGGCAATAGAAATAAACATTGTAATATTAATAATAATAATCACAACACACTGAGGTAAATATAACAGGGTGCGAGAAGGTCCGGGATTTTAACAAAGAATTGGCATATTTTAAAGCAATAATCATTTACAAGGGAAAACAAGGTTGCCGCAAATGTTCTAAAATAAAAACATACATATAAAAAAAATATTTATATATATATATAAATATTCTGTGTATATATATATATATATATATATATATATATATATATATATATGTGTGTAACAATGGGGGATATCGGAGTGCGCTCTATATAGTATCACCCAGCCAATACCTATAGTTATTAGTTTAAACAAGATACAATGATCACACTTTAAAAAGACGTTTTTACAATTAGGCACCATAGAGTAATATGTATAAAACTATATAACAAATGTACAATGTCCATACCACAACAAGAAAAGTATGTACATTGTACATTTGTTATATAGTTGTATACATATTACTCTATGGTGCCTAATTGTAAATTCCCTTCTTTTTTCTGTATCATCTTCAGTGACGCCCCTGATAAAGTCGTTTTGACGAAACGCGTTGGGTAGTTTTTAATAAAGGATTATTGATTTGAAAGAGGTCTACATCTCATTTCCTGGAATTTGACAAGAAAACATCTTTTTAAAGTGTTATCATTGTATCTTGTTTAAACTAATAACTATAGGTATTGGCTGGGTGATATATAGAGAAGACTCCGATAACCCCCATTGTGCTATCTTTTGCTTTCGGGTTTTCAGTAACAGGAAAACCTTATCGGAGGTGCAACTGAATACGTAACAGGATTAGCGCAGAACAGAGGTCACATTGTCTTGAGATATATATATATATATATATATATATATATATCCAAAAGAAGGATGCCACTCATAGTGTGTAACCAATGATACAAAGAAAGGGGTAACTCCCTGAAACGTTGACTACTGAAAACCACAGTCATTGGTTGCACACTCTTAGTGACATCCTTCTTTTGGATTTATATTCATTCATTGGGGTGCCGGACTTTCTGGAACATTATATATATATATATATATATATATATATATATATACACACACACACATAGAAACATAGAATTTGAAGGCAAATAAGAACCACTTGGCCCATCTAGTCTGCCCCTTTTAAACAGATGGAGCGCCTCTCAGCCAGCTCAGGGAATCTCATATGCTTGCGCGTCCCATTAGCACGGTGGCAAAGAGCAGATTCCCTGCCCATCTCGGTGCTTCAGTGAGATGGGCATGGCGAGTGGGGGTTGTGGGGGGCTACGGGCAAGACGGGGGAGCGGTGGCGGGCTCCGTCAGAATGGGGCATGCGAGAATCTCGTGTGCCTGCACCCCCTTCTGGAGGAATAGTGAGCAGCGGCGATTGCCAATAAAATCGCAGAGCTGCTCCATCTGTATAAGAAACAGTAGGTACTCTTTACCTAGAAGGGCGCCCATCGCGGTCATCGCGGGCATCGCATGTACTAAAAAATCGCATGCGATGCGACCGACGCGATGCCCGCGATTTCCCATAGGGAACAATGTTAAATGTCCCAATTGACCCGATTTTCCTGTTCAATGTCCCAATTGACCCAATTTTCCATAGGAAACAATGTTGGCGTGGAGTTGAGAATAGAAAGTGCCCGAAGCCCGAAGCGTGGCGAACACAGCGAGCTCCGCGAGGGTACGCGGACACCTTCACAGGTATACGCGTCCCCTCGCGGGCTTCACAGCTGTCCGCGTCCCCTCACGGGGCTCGCTGCGCTCGCCACGCTTCGGGCTCGGTGGATCGCTGCGCTCGCCAGCACAGCAGCTATAACTGACAGCTCTGTGGACCAATGAACAGCACTCTCAATGGGGGAGTCACCCATACAAACCCTTCAAATACGTTAAGCAAGAGCTACACTGTATCCTTGAAAAAGGACCCACATGGGCGGAAACGCATTGGATCACACACCTCATTGTGCTACATAGTATCCAAGTCTCCTCCTCCACCCAGGAGTCGAGCGCACACTGCTCCGTCAGCCCCCACTCCCGGCTACACGGTCACCGCAGAACCCGGTAGTGACGTCGGATAGTGTAGAAGCGGCGTGGAACGACAGAAGGCGTCTACCCCCTCCAAGCAGACGCCGGTGAAGTTTACAGATTGGGGACAACGAGGGACCATTCGGACAAGAGAACTCCAGGGTATCAGGTACGTGTACGGTGCACCATCGGAGGTGCTTGGGATGCCAGCCTTTGATGACACTTTTACACCTCCCTTGACTCACAGACTATTTCCTGCCATCCAGGGCACCCCTGTGTTCCAGCAACATCTGTAGAACCCCACATGTATGTTTATAGTATGTAGAATCCCACATGTATGTTTATAGTATGTAGACCCACACATGTATGTTTAATAAGAGGAATACATATGTTTATATAGCTTGTTTAATGATTGATAGGAGGTATGGTAAGCTGCGTTTAATATGCAAAGAAGGTGAAATGTCCTTGTGGAAAGAACATTGCGGAGAAATCCGTGCATGTCACAGGGAAACAAGCTGATTAAAGTTTTATGGCTCATGGGAGAGGGGAGCTCAGCACCAGCCACGGGACAGAGGAGTTCGTTACAAGCGGCTGTTGAGCGGTGACGCAGTGTGGAGAGAAACAGGCTGCTGAACGGGAGTGACAGAGGAAGCGTCCTGTGTTGCCGGCGCTGTGTACTGCGCGATATAACAAGCGGTGCTTACCGGAGATCCCGGAGAGAGCTACGGTGACCCTTACGGGTCGTGGCGTCGGGAGAAAGGTCCGGCAGTGACTTGGACGAGTGCCGCAATATAATCCTGCCCATCCAGGCGTCATAGGGGCGGCGCCATCGCCGACGGAGGAACAGCCCACATAGAGGAGTGGTCTAGCTGTCATTCAGCGACAGGAACAGTGAGACGGGGACTGGTGAGTGTACAGCTTGCCCCTAAGGGAGGTTACAAGGCTTCGGCCCACCCCCCTTCATATACACCTAGCTAGCAGCAGCATCCAGCAGCCAGATCAGTGTACAGTTAAACTGTCAGGGACTGCAGCTACTGATCCCCGCATTGATATGCTAGTGGAAAGATAGCGCAACATTAACCAGAATAGACAGCGCAGACAGGCTAAACCTGACTTCTCTGTGGGTCTGGGGACGCCTTAATGAAGATAAAATCACATTGACTGCCTTCGTTAATAGCAGTTATTGGCTACTCCTGCAGGTCACCAAAAACCAGAAGAACCAGGCTAAACCCGATCGCTAGTACAGGATCAGTGGACGCCTCTGCATATACACTTAACACCCATTATAACCGGAAGATTTCAGGAGAACAATTCCAATTAAAAACAAGATAGAGAGAGAGACAACAGCCTATAATCCCTATACCAAACAGTTAGCGACTACCTAGTCTGTGCACAGTGAAACTCATATAAACTGTTCTAAATTGTATCAGATACATTAACTGACAGCCTCTGTAGTGATAGAGGTATAGAGTGGCCAATTGCTCTCAAAGTGGCAGCTACAGAAGAATAAACTATATGAACTATTGTAAGGTCCCATTGGATCACCTAGTACTTACCTTTGATGTTGGATATATCCGGGGTGGGATTGTTTGATCTGTAATTGTTGATGTACCCTGTAATGAGATAAAAAAGTAGAAGATTGTTTAGTATTATAATAAATACAGTTAAAGCATTTATTACATAGGCATTCTGTGGTGATATCTACGTCTACGTTATTTGAGACGTTTCATTGCCGCAGAAGTAGTGATCACTATTTAGAGATATAAAGGTGTATACACCCTGTTCTATCATTTTGTTTGATACTGTGTTGAAAAAGTTATTGTTATGTGATTTGAATTTGCTGGACCCTCCATCTTCAGTTTCCAGAGGGACTTCGAGATTCCAGTATAATAAAATTTATCTTGATCTTGTTTCACTGAAACGTTGTTATCGTTGATAGAGTATAAAAGAGAAATTATTAACCTGAGTAAAAGATTCCTATATACTTACCTTATCACCCCGACGGGTGTTACACAATTCTTGGCGTCTAACGAACAGGATCGTACAAAGCAACTATGTCGACATCAGGAAAATCGGAGTCGGAGGCCCCGGTAGACAACTAAACGCAGAACCCAGCACTTCATCCACCCAAGCAACCATGACGGGTGTAAACGCCATTACGCTACCATATTATTTCGGAACCCCCTGGCTACCTAGCTATTCAGGAGAAATTCCGAGGAAAGATACCAATACATTGATCCAGTTCCAAACAAAGCTACGATCAATGTTCACTTTATGCCCGATGGAAGTGCACCAACAGGTGGAAGTCCTTATAGGACAACTAAAAGGATCAGCTCTGAGAGAGGTACTATCTTGGCCGGATGAAGAAAGAAAAAATGCAGAACAGATTTTTGCTAGACTGGCGACCACGTTCGATACATCGACTCTATCCGAACTGAAATCCGATTTCTATGCAAGGAAGCAACTACCGGACGAGAGTCTAAGAGATTTTGCCCTAAGCCTACAGGAAGCACTCAAAGCAATTCAGTTGGTGAATACCAAGGAAGTGGTAGAGGTCAATGATACTCTGATAAATAGATTTATCGAAGGGTCTAATAACAGCGGTGTCAAATCTCAACTTAAATTACTGAGACTCCAAAAGCAGGGATGCTCTTTCCTAGACTTCAAGGAAGTCGCCATAAAGGTTATTGGCCGTAAAACAGTCAGTGAAGTAACCTTCCCAGAGTTGCCAGGCTATCAAGAACCCTCGCCCCGGTCTGTAGAAGATCACGTTGAACTTGAAGAGGCTGAAAAGAAACCTCCAACTATAGTACAACATGTCCAGTCGTCATCCTCAGACTCTTCGCAGGGGCTAAAAGGGCAAGTGGAAGACTTGGCCCGCGGGATGGAAGAGATCAAAAGAGAACTTCGAAGGCTTGCAAGGCAGGGATCATCTGGAAGGGGTGATAGAGACCGAAACTATAATTACCAACAACCAAGAAACGAGTGGAGGTCAGCGGCCTCAGAACGGGGGCGCAGGCCCACCGACCGATTCGACGCACAAGGAAGACCTATTTGCAGGAGGTGTAATAGAAGTGGACATGTCGAACGATTCTGCCAACAGGACGAAGATTTAAACTCGTCAGCCCCGGGGACGGAGATCAATCCTCGGGGAAACCAAATGTAAAAGACCCCACTCCGGAGGAGTGGGCCCCCAGATACGTGGGTCTGTGTCCCGTGTTACCGATTGTCATCGATGGAATCGGTGTGTTGGCTATGCTTGACACGGGTTCTCAGATTTCGACCATTCAAAGTGACACCTTTCAACGTTACTGGGGCGCTAAAGATAACTTACCTCCTCCTCCATCCTGGCTAAGACTGTTGGCCAGTAATGGCTTAGATATTCAATGCAAAGGGTACTGCGAAATGAACATGTGTTTGGGTAAGACCGTCTTACCACGTCAAGGCTTCCTTATTACACAAACCACCAATCCGAATGTGCCATCTATCATTGTTGGTATGAACATTTTACAAAACTGTCCCGACGAACTAATCGGAGCACTTAAAGAAGAGTTGTCTCACGGCACTGCGATGATGCAGAGAGCTATCCGAAAGACCATCAAAGTCTTACAAAATCAGCAACGCTTTGTTAATCCTAATGGAGATGTGGGAAAAGTGAGGATGACTGATCAGAGAACTGTTATTGTACCAGCGAACTCCGAGATCATCGTCTGGGGAAAGGCGAAGTGTGGTCCCTCTGGGCGGGAATACAATGCAATGGTGGAACCGTGCAGCGCCACCAACCAGAAAGATCTAGTAGTGGCAAGGGCCTTAGTGACTGTGACCAATGGCCGCGTCCCCGTCCGCATAATGAACCCCCATGATCATGCTGTCCGCTTACCCAAAAACCAGACTATTGCTAAGTTATTGTGGGTAAATTTTCAAAACATCTACGAAATCTTACATATGAATACGACGATAGAAGAGAAAACCCTATTGGCAGAGGGTACAGATGTTGATTGGTGGACAAAAATTCATATTGGAGAAGCAAATACTCCTATCGAACTGATTGAGGGAGTTCTAAAAGTAGTAAAGGAGAATGCTGTCACCTTTAGTCAACATGAAGCTGACTTCGGCAAAGTAGAGACTATCCATCATCGCATTCCCACGGGAGATGCACCTCCCATTAAAGAAAGGTACCGCCCCTTAGCTCCAGCCCTATACCAGCCTGTACGGACCATGCTGGAAGAAATGAAAACATCAGGTGTTATTCATGAGAGTCACAGCCCGTGGGCAGCACCAATTGTCCTCGTTCGAAAAAAAGATGGACATCTAAGGTTTTGCGTCGATTACCGCAGATTAAATCAGATCACTCACAAAGATGCTTACCCTTTGCCGCGCATCGAAGAGTCTCTCACTGCCCTGAAAGCTGCCACGTACTTTTCGACCTTAGACCTGACTTCGGGGTATTGGCAGATACCGATGGATCCTTCAGATCGCGAAAAAACGGCCTTCACCACCCCCATGGGGCTGTTTGAATTCGACCGCATGCCCTTCGGGTTATGCAATGCTCCCAGTACCTTTCAACGTGCAATGGAACATTGCCTGGGCCACCGCAATTTTGATATGGTGCTTATATATTTGGACGATATCATCATCTATTCCCAAACTTACCATGCACACCTACAACACCTGGACGAAGTGTTCAAACGATTAGCCGAATACGGCTTGAAAGCCAAGCCGTCCAAGTGCCATCTGCTCCAAGAGAATGTTAAATTCCTCGGTCACATTGTAAGTGCAGCTGGTGTTATCCCAGATCCTGATAAGATCGCCATTATAAGAGACTGGCCTGTACCGACCACCGTGAGAGAAGTTCGAAGCTTCCTAGGATTTGTAGGCTATTATAGGCGATTCATACGGAACTTCGCTCAGATCGTGAACCCCATCCATTCCCTTCTTCGAGGGATTGATAAACATCAGCAAAATAAGAATAAGCGTGTGACGTGGACAGAGTCTCAACAAAATGCCTTCGATCAGCTGAAACAGATGATGACTGAAACCCCCATACTGGTTTATCCAGATTATAGCCAACCTTTTCAATTGTACACAGATGCCAGTTATCTGGGACTGGGTGCTGTATTATCTCAACAGCAATTCGGACAAGAACGCATCATAGCCTATGCCAGTAGGAGCCTGAAAAGAACCGAGAGAAACGATTCGAATTACAGTGCCTTTAAGCTTGAACTGTTAGCCTTGGTATGGGCAGTCACTGAAAAATTTAAAGACTATTTGCTTGCCACTCCCTTTATAGCCTATACGGACAACAATCCGGTGGCCCATTTGAACTCGGCCCAACTGGGAGCCCTTGAACAGCGTTGGTGCTCCAGACTAGCCAACTATCAATTTACCATCAAATATAGGAGTGGTCGAAGTAACGGTAATGCGGATGCGCTTTCCCGCCTACACAGTGCAGGCAATTCTGTCGACGAAGGAGACACTTGGGAAGAAATAGAGATGCCCAACTTTCATGCCCTCTTTGTTAAACAGCAAATGATGACCACAAAATGGAAGAAAGAGTCGAGAGAACGGGAGATCATCCCGAGCTGGACGGGTTCGAATGTTGAATGGGCACGAATCCAAGCCACAAGTCCGGTGCTGGAGAGGTTGAAGTCCTTGTTGACGTCTCAGACTCCATTCGGAAAAGAAGAACGAATGAAAGCAGAACCCGAACTTGTAAAGCTATGGAGGCAAAGGGACCGTCTGCTTGTAAAAGAAGGGTTACTTGTGCGTGCAGTAACAAATCCAAAGACGCACCGTTATGTCTACCAGATAGTCATACCTCGCCTACAAAGCGACGTTGTGTTGCGAGTTTATCATGACCAGTCCGGCCATATGGGAGTCGACAAGTTAGAAAGTACGGTGCGCCAACGGTTCTACTGGATCAATCTAAGAAAGGATGTGGAAGAGTGGTGTGGGAGTTGCGCCAGCTGTGCCGTAAAAAGAAAACCGGCACACGATCAGAGGGCCCCACTTCATCCGATTATCAGTCATTTTCCTCTGGAATTGGTCTCCATTGACCATGTCAAACTGGAACCAAGTAAGACTGGATACCAATATGCATTAACGATGGTCGACCACTTTTCCAAATTCGCAGTGGTATTACCCGTTAGAGATCTGTCCGCTGCAACTACCGCTGAAATACTATGGAGAGCCTTTGTACGTCCATATGGCTATCCGAAACAAATCCTCACAGATCAAGGTTCCGCCTTCGAGTCGAAATTATTCCACGAGCTCTGCACGCTGTACGGTTGCAAGAAAACTCACACTACGGCATATCATCCTCAAGGCAATGGTGTTGGAGAGAGAATGAATAGGACTCTGATCAATATACTAAGAACCCTGCCCGAAGTAGAAAGGAAAGATTGGCCGACGCTACTACCAGAAATAATATTCGTCTATAACAACACTGTTCACAGTTCCACCGGATTCACTCCTTATTTCTTGTTATTTGGTCGTGAGGGGAGGTTACCAGCGGATGAGAAATTAAATGTGCCCCCAACGGAAACCTATCGAGACTTTAGCCATGCTGACTGGGTAAAAGACCATCAACGACGAATGCAAGCAGCCTATGGGATTGTAGAACAACAAGTTAAACACAAGCATCAAAAGCAAGCCGAATATTACAATCAACATGCCAGAGCCGAACCTCTAAAGTTACAGGACATGGTTTGGAGACGAAAAAATGTTCGTCGCAGTAAGCTAGACTCCCACTGGGAACAACAGCCATACCTGGTAACGGATGTATCAAGGGCTGAGAAAGACATTTATGAGATAACTAAGATTGGGGAGAAGCTTGCAGTCACGGTTCACAGAAATCAAATTAAGAAAGCTGTTTCTCCACATGCAGAGAGCGATGGAGACCAAACAGAACGAGGCATAGACATGAAACCACCAGAAGCCACAGACAGTGCTCGATTGTTCCGAGAGATAATGAATAGCTTCTGGCCTGCCGGGGGTGGTATGCTGATATCCTCCTCTGTCCGCTCGTCTCCTGCCCCTATTGAACTTGCCACGTGTTCAGAGGATGAGACTGTGTCGAAAAATGATTCCTGCATACCGTCATCCTTGGAGCCGGTGTACGATCCGGTGACAGAACCAAGCGAGATTCGGACATGCGAACCTGAAGCATTGAGAAGGTCCGCTAGAACCAACAAAGGGATTCTACCTTTGAGATATCGTTGTTAAATGTTATTCAACGAGAAATCGTATGTTGCTTGTGGACACGCAACTTCAGCGGGGGAGTATGTAGAACCCCACATGTATGTTTATAGTATGTAGAATCCCACATGTATGTTTATAGTATGTAGACCCACACATGTATGTTTAATAAGAGGAATACATATGTTTATATAGCTTGTTTAATGATTGATAGGAGGTATGGTAAGCTGCGTTTAATATGCAAAGAAGGTGAAATGTCCTTGTGGAAAGAACATTGCGGAGAAATCCGTGCATGTCACAGGGAAACAAGCTGATTAAAGTTTTATGGCTCATGGGAGAGGGGAGCTCAGCACCAGCCACGGGACAGAGGAGTTCGTTACAAGCGGCTGTTGAGCGGTGACGCAGTGTGGAGAGAAACAGGCTGCTGAACGGGAGTGACAGAGGAAGCGTCCTGTGTTGCCGGCGCTGTGTACTGCGCGATATAACAAGCGGTGCTTACCGGAGATCCCGGAGAGAGCTACGGTGACCCTTACGGGTCGTGGCGTCGGGAGAAAGGTCCGGCAGTGACTTGGACGAGTGCCGCAATATAATCCTGCCCATCCAGGCGTCATAGGGGCGGCGCCATCGCCGACAGAGGAACAGCCCACATAGAGGAGTGGTCTAGCTGTCATTCAGCGACAGGAACAGTGAGACGGGGACTGGTGAGTGTACAGCTTGCCCCTAAGGGAGGTTACAAGGCTTCGGCCCACCCCCCTTCATATACACCTAGCTAGCAGCAGCATCCAGCAGCCAGATCAGTGTACAGTTAAACTGTCAGGGACTGCAGCTACTGATCCCCGCATTGATATGCTAGTGGAAAGATAGCGCAACATTAACCAGAATAGACAGCGCAGACAGGCTAAACCCGACTTCTCTGTGGGTCTGGGGACGCCTTAATGAAGATAAAATCACATTGACTGCCTTCGTTAATAGCAGTTATTGGCTACTCCTGCAGGTCACCAAAAACCAGAAGAACCAGGCTAAACCCGATCGCTAGTACAGGATCAGGGGACGCCTCTGCATATACACTTAACACCCATTATAACCGGAAGATTTCAGGAGAACAATTCCAATTAAAAACAAGATAGAGAGAGAGACAACAGCCTATAATCCCTATACCAAACAGTTAGCGACTACCTAGTCTGTGCACAGTGAAACTCATATAAACTGTTCTAAATTGTATCAGATACATTAACTGACAGCCTCTGTAGTGATAGAGGTATAGAGTGGCCAATTGCTCTCAAAGTGGCAGCTACAGAAGAATAAACTATATGAACTATTGTAAGGTCCCATTGGATCACCTAGTACTTACCTTTGATGTTGGATATATCCGGGGTGGGATTGTTTGATCTGTAATTGTTGATGTACCCTGTAATGAGATAAAAAAGTAGAAGATTGTTTAGTATTATAATAAATACAGTTAAAGCATTTATTACATAGGCATTCTGTGGTGATATCTACGTCTACGTTATTTGAGACGTTTCATTGCCGCAGAAGTAGTGATCACTATTTAGAGATATAAAGGTGTATACACCCTGTTCTATCATTTTGTTTGATACTGTGTTGAAAAAGTTATTGTTATGTGATTTGAATTTGCTGGACCCTCCATCTTCAGTTTCCAGAGGGACTTCGAGATTCCAGTATAATAAAATTTATCTTGATCTTGTTTCACTGAAACGTTGTTATCGTTGATAGAGTATAAAAGAGAAATTGTTAACCTGAGTAAAAGATTCCTATATACTTACCTTATCACCCCGACGGGTGTTACACATCACCACCCCTGCCCAGGACATTTCTGTGCATTGCCCTAACACAGAGTGAATGGATCAATCACTGCATTTCCCCTTCCCCCACAGTGGACCTCTGAGGACTGCCCCTCTGTGACCGGTACATGGACAATTTCATCAGTTCTTTCAGCCATTAGAAATAAAATTACTGTATTTTATCTTACACATGTGTACAGATCCATTATTTTTATAGTCCACACACAATATCTATCACCCTCCCCACCTTGGGGACATACGCTTAATGCCTGAGCGCTGGTCAACTAGCATATTATCTATCTACTTTTGAGTTGGGACCCATTTGACCTAGCAGCCGGCTACTTGGGCTGAGCGCCATTATCACATATTAGTATTCCTCCAAGGCCATTTTTGGAGTGACGTTTTCAACATGTTCCATACAGACAGCTAGACCCATTGGAATCTGCAGAGACCATGCGCCCAGCGGCGTAACTATAGCACCGCAGCCCCCGCCACCACGGGGGGGGGGGGGGGGGGGGGGGGCGCTGTGCATGTGGGGGCACCGGGGGCTGCGGTGCTATAGTTACACCCCCCCAATCCCCCGCAGACTTACCTATCTCGCTGGTCCCCGCGGCTCCGTTCTTCTGCTGAGGACCACCACAAAATGGCCGCCCCCATATAGCACACAGTTCTCTGAAACTGTATGCTGTATGGGGCGGCCATTTTGTGGTGGTCCTCAGCAGAAGAAGAACAGAGCCGCCGGGACCAGCGCGATAGGTAAGGCTGCAGGGGATTGGGGGGGGGGGGGGTTTGCATGGGCGGCGGGGGATTGGGGGTGCGGGGCGGCGGGGGGGGGGCGCCCAAAACTTAATTACGCCACTGCATGCGCCCACATAGTGCCGCCTCCCCCAAGCCACCGTTCGGGCTGCAGTGCCATTGTTACACCACCGTGCCCCTTTCAGGTAAAACCTAGTATCTGTATTCTTACCTAGAACTCGCTCTGATACTATTGTCTAATGCTGCAAAGTCTGCAATTTGTCATTTGGGAAGGCTAAAGTGTTTTTTTAAAAAGAAAAACAAAGACAAACATTACCGTCTCGCCGGTCACCGATTTACTCTCCATCTGTTGTGGCTCTTTGTCCCAATTGCCATGGATTGTACAATAAACTCACCCTCACATTAGCAGAAGGAAATTACAAACACAGTGCTCTAGGGAGGGAAAGGTCATTTATCACCATGAAGATTTGCTCCTTACGCAGCTTTCCCTCCTGTTATTAAACGGTTTGTTACATCTGACACTACTTGTGGAGCAGCGCAGCTAGAGAGATTGTGGAAGCGGTGTATTCCCTGGAGACACTTAGGAGGGAATTGGAAAGTATTAGAGAGGAATGCTTTAAGTTAAAGGCTGGGTCTTGCAATTGGAAGATGAGAATAGGCAATAAATGGGGTATTCTGGTACTGTGAGCTGTGTCAGCAGATGATGATTGCAACATTTAGCCGACAGCATGAACTGATTCATAGGACTCTTCATGATCCTTTAGAAAAAAAAAAAACAGTAAAATGGAGGAGGCATGGCCTCCAGGAGGGGGCGTGGCCACGATCCCATGAAAAGAAAAAAAAGAAAGAAAAAAAACCTGTTATTTGTGCGGGATCCTTTTCACACAGAGGGCCAGTTGTATCAAGCTTCAAAAAGTGATAAAATGGAGAGTGATAAACAACCAACCAATCAGCTCCTGCTTGTCAATTTTCAAACACAGCCTGTGACATGGCAGATAGGAGCTGATTGGCTGGTTGTTTACCAATCTCAATTTTATCACTTTTGAAGCTTGATACATCTGGCCCAGAGGGAGAGAGATGACCGGCTTCCGCAGCAGCTGTCTCTCCCCAGCTCAGCAAATAGCACTAAGCAGAGTGTGCTGAGCTGGGGAGAGAGGCTGTTCTGTGGCTTAACTAGGGCTCTGCAGTCCTAGCGGTGGTGGGGGAGCTGGCACCACAGGGGTGCAGTGCAGTGACCTGCGGAAGACAGGGGCAGTTTTTATAAATGAAATTGCCGCCCAGGTACATCAGCAGCAGCCGCCGAATATGTGTCGGCAGAAGCTGCTGAGTTTGTGGCCAGAGTCTGGGAACTGGAGACCCACCGATGCTGGTGCCGCTGCCGTACACAGCAGAGCTCAGTGTAATGGGGAGGAGGGGAGGCTGGCAACACTGCGGCAGAAGCTATTTCCCGCTCAGCCAGTGAAGCCATATCAGCATCAGCCACTGACAGTGGCAGCCGCATTCAGAAGAGCTCTGCCTCCTTGATCCTTTCGGCAGCTCCGTCCCTGCTTGATATCTGCTGGAGGCACAGCGGACGTGAGCCAGGACAACATCACAGAGTTACCACCCTTAGCGAGTGATCAGGGGAGGCAGGAGACAGGCTGTGCCGCTAAAAGTTTATTACTGAGAAATTTTACAAAAATCTACATTTAATTAAGTAAATTGTGTTTATTTGTCAGCTTTAGAGGGACAGGATTCACTTCTGTTTGCCTACATATGATTGGAAGCCATAAGCTTTGGTTGTGCCTATTATATTGACCACAAAGAATTTGAATTGGCCCTGGACCACTATCCTGGGGCACCCCTGGAAGGGCACCATGGCACACAGTTTGGGAACCACTGACTTATGTGGTGGGTTTTCCTGGGGCAGTACATACCTACTGTACCAGGGCAGGTTTGTTCTGCTCCCTGGGGCTGCTTCTGCAGCTGATTGAAACCATTCAGTGTGTATGCATTGAGCGATTTATCGGCCAGTGATTTTCACATCATCGTACATGGGCAAAGATGCAACAGTATGTACATACATGGATGGATTCGGTGTGTGTGGGGGGGTGGGCGGCACCTGGGGAGTCATTTCTGACATAGCTCATTTTGTAGCTGAGGACTGAGGCTTTCCAACGAGCCCAGCCCAGTGATGCTATCCCCCCCAGGAACCGGAGATACCGCCGGGCAAACCTGGAACGTTTTCCCCATAGGATAACGTGTCCAGGTAATTCCAACCCCCACCCGGTTCAGACAGCTGCCAGTCCCCCCCCCCCCCCTCCTCGGTATCACTCGTGGTTGATCTCATTTAAACAATATTATATATTGACCATATGGGTCAATTGATTACAGAGATATTGTGTGTAAACCGATTTTTTTTTCTGAAATGTAATTTCATGGCTGTTCGTGTTATTTAAGCATGGAACCCTTGGCAATGAGCATGTAATCCCACATGGCAACTAGCATGGAACCCCTGGCAATGAGCATGAAACCCTTGGAAATGAGCATGTAGGTAAGCAGTACTTATTTTGCATAATTTTTAATAGGCATTATGGTGTTTGGCATAATAGGTAATGGACACTATGGTGTGTGGCTTAACATGTAATGGACATTATGGTGAATATTTTTAATGCACGCCTTTAGTGCGCAATGTCCCTGTTTATGAAGCATATTGTGCATTTTGGCTCAATCCATGTGACATTATGTGAATTTTGTCTGAATCCGTGTGGCATTATGTGAATTTTGGCTCATTCCATGTGGCATCATGTGTAAGGCGCAAGTATAATGGGGTCTAGTATTGTTACATAGGGGGAAATTTACTAATATGAAAAACCTAGTTTTCATGTGTCAGGTGTCCGGGTCCGAAGTAATCCATGTAATTCCAGCTGTGGAAGGAAATCCTACTCACCTGGTCCTGTGGTGAAGATGTCTTCTCTTGGTCCGCCGTAGTCCAGGTATTCTTCATGCTGCCGGCGCTCCCCGCACTCTCCGCATCGGACAGAGGAGAGACGCAGAGATATTTTATACTCTGTGCCTCTTCTCAGAATGATTCTATTGGCCGCCTAGCGGCCAAACAGGAGCCAAGAAAGTCGGCTCCTGATTGGCCGCTAGGCGGCCAATAGAAATCATCCTGAGAAGAGGCGCAGAGTATGAAATATCTCTGCGTCTCTCCTCAGTCCGATGCGGAGAGTGCGGGGAGCGCCGGCAGCATGAAGAATACCTGGACTACGGCGGACCAAGAGAAGACATCTTCACCACAGGACAGGTGAGTAGGATTTCCTTCCACAGCTCCACCATGGATTACTTCGGACCCGGACACCGCTATGGACCTGGAGGACAACACGGACCGCCAACATGGACCTGGAGGACGACACAGGACACCGGACACCAGGACCGAGGGCTACCTACGGGATCAAGATAGGTAAGTATCAGTATGTGTGTAATGTATGTATTAAAGTTTTATTTTCATTGTGTCAGTGTGTTTTTATTGTACTATTTTTATTACTGTGGAACTACAAGTGCCAGCATGCCCTTTAATGCCCCGCAGGCTAGGACTTGTGGTTCTCCAAGTCCCAGCTTGCGGGGGAGGCTTGCTGGGACTCATAGTTCCACAGTTTTAAACAATAGTTTTTCATCTATTCTTTTACACAGAATCAGCCCGGTGACCACAGCCCAGGGTCACCCGGGACAGCACCAGGCTTCAGTCTGGTCAGGTAAGTCCTGGAGGGGGGGGGGGTCCCCACTCCCCCAGGGCCCCTGGCCAGGCTGACTGGTCGGTAGGGAGAATGTTTTGGCCGCGGGACCTTATATAATAAGTGTCCCCCAGCTGTGACATTACCCTGCTGCAGGGCCAGTGCAAGCCTTGTCAGCGCCCCAGGCGAGCAGCCCGCCGCCCGCCCCGCCTCACACGCTCCGACCCCCCCGCCTCCGGGCACTGACTACCGCGCTCCAGGGGGGGAAGCAGCAGGTTGCTGCTGTTCAGCAGGGAGGGCAGCGGGCACCGGGCGCTGACTACCGCGCTCCAGGGGGGGGGGCAGCAGGTTATTGCTGTTCAGCAAGCAGGGAGGGCAGCGGGCGCCGGGAGCTAACTACCGCGCTCCGGGGGGGGGGGGGAGCAGCAGGTTGCTGCTGTTCAACAAGGGGGGAGGGCAGCAGGCACCGGGCGCTGACTACCGCGCTCCAGGGGGGGGGAAGCAGCAGGTTATTGCTGTTCAGCACGCAGGGAGGGCAGCGGGCGCCGGGAGCTAACTACCGCGCTCCAGGGGGGGGAAGCAGCAGGTTGCTGCTGTTCAGCATGGGGGGAGGGCAGCGCCGGGCACTGACTGCGGGTAGGCTCGTCAGGGGTGGGGACGGGGGTGGTTGTACTTACCTGCTCCTTGCTACATTGAATTGGCTGGGTGTCCCGTACTGCTGCAGCTTGCCAGGTTTCTTCCGACTTCCTGGTCTCCTCGGCGGCTCACTACCGGCCTCCAGTGGCCGGCGCCCTAGGCAAATGCCTAAAGCTGCCTAGTGGTGGCGCCGGCCCTGCCCTGCTGGCTGGTTTGGCCTGGGGCTGGTTCTTAAAATACGGGGGACCCCTAGTCATTTTGTCCCCCGTATTTTGGGAACCAGCCCCGGACCTGGAGCCGGTTGTAAAAAATCGGGGAACCCCTATTTGTCGGGTTCCCTGATTTTTTATTACGGGCCCCGGCTCTTTCAACCTGGTGCTGGTTACAGCTGTGGGGGGGAACCCACGCTGTTTTTTTAAATTATTTATTTGTTTTTCTATTTTTTTACACTAAAGCCTGCACGGATCTGACTGATCCGTGCAGGCTTAAAGCAAATACAACAGGAAAAGCAAGGTGTATTTTCCTGTCGTATTTGCGTGGGTGTTTTACACCAATTAGCAGCCGTATTATCAGTACGGCTGCTTAGTAAATCAGGAACCACCATTCTTTTGAATGGTGATTCCTGTCGTATCCTATCGATGGTGTAGACATTCATATTTGTAAATACAAATACGAATGTCCCATCTTTAGGAATACGAATTGCTGTAATTTTGGGATAGTAAATCCCGAAAATACAAATGTGTAAAAAATAGGTGTATTTCTGCCTACGAATACACCTATTTTTTACGAATTCATATTAGTAAATTTCCCCCATAATGTGTAGAAGTTGTATATGGTGTGGTACACTACACTCAAGGACATGCCCCCTTTTGAGTGTCCAAACCCCCTTTTCCGGAGCGGGTCTTCAGTGCGCGCACAACTACATCCTTCACTTCCGACACCAAGGTGGGCCTGTGTACTTTAAACGCCAGGGCCTATTTTTAATCCCATTCCCGCCCTCTCTCTCGCCGCTCTCTTAGCATGTACACTGGCACCACTAACACCCCCCCTCCCCATCTCGAACCCTCTCCTATCATGTGGCCCCCCCCTGTCATTTTCTCCTTGATCCGCCCCTGTGTAGGCACCTTAAGGGTGACTGACAGATTTACTGTTCATGCCCATTATTGGATTCTATGTGATCTATTTTGTTTCCTTATAGTATATAAACATCCATAAAATAAAAAAGACGTTTATAAACAGATAAAAACAATCATATTGCATAAACAATGAGAGGTCATCCAGTCACAATGTCAGTGCCGCAGATTTGAAGAATAACACAGCGTACAGTTATGATGGACACATACGAGTCAGGTAATGACCAGGTGGTCACCTCCGGCTATATTACATCAATCACTACCATGCAGTCCAGGAGACAGCGACAATGGTATGGTGGTATATACACCAGCACCTTCCTGCTGGGGCGGTGACATGTGACAGTGACGTGAGCAGCTGCAGAATGTTAAATACAGAAGCAATGGGTACAATGAGAAACATAGGAGAGAGCCAGAGAAAGACACGTAGACCCAGCTGGGTGGATCAAAGTAGTATCGGGGTGAATTGAGGTGGCATGGTTCTAGTTCTAGTCTTGCCATGTCCTGATTGTGCATGGTTAAACATTGGGAGGTATAATCATAGCAGGATTAAAGAGAAACTGGAAATCCTCACTGACATTATTTCCCAGGGAAAATGTATCGAACCTTAGCAAGAAGTGAAGTGGTGCGGTTACCCTTAGCAACCTGTGCTAAATGATCTTTTGTTGGCAAGAGACAGAGGTGACGGTTTAATCTTAATCCTTCAGGATCTCACTGCAGCGTTTGATACTGTGGACTATGGGCTTCTGATTGAAAGCCTGGAAAATTCCTGTGGCTTGGATGGCACAGTACTAAGCTGGTTCATATTATTTCTCGCTGGCAGGTCTGGAGTATACTCATCTTCATCCGTGCCACTGCTATGCGGTGTCCCACAAGGTTCTATATTATCCCCCATGCTACATGCTGCCATTGGGTGAAATAATTAGGCGCCATGGCCGGGTCTACCACTGCTATGTAGATGACACACAGCTGTACTTGTCCTTTGCTCCGGTCACTGAGAACCCAATAACATCCCTATATGGCATCTAGCTGAGCTCCAGGAATGGATGATGCCAGTTGGCTGAGACTGAATCCTGATAAGACAGAGGCGCTTATGATAGGACCTCAACATCAAAGGACAAGACTGCAGCACAGCCACCCAACTGGACTGACATGTGGGGGTACAGAATTACAGAGTTCTGATCATGTGCGGAATCTTGGCGTGATGCTGGATGGTGGATTGACACCTAAACATCAGCCACAATCAAATCCTCACTCTTTCATCTGAGGAACATACCCAGAAACAAATCCCCTCTGAAGATCTGGCAGAAGACATAGATGCATTTGTATCATCTCGTTTGGATTACGGCAATGCCCTCTACCGTGGTCATCCAGCAAAAGAACTGCACCGATTACAGCTGGTACAAAACACAGCTGCCAGGCTGCTCCCCAACCAGCCCCGCTCCTGCCACATAACTCCCATCTCTACTCCCATCACTGGCTGCCTATGAAATGGCAAATCATATTCAAGATTAACTTACTGAGTTCATACATATACAGTACTTACTATGTACTAAACCATGAAGAAAAAAAGTGTACCAAAATGTATATATTGGCTGGCACTTTATCTCTCTTTAAATCTTAGTACATACACACCTTAGCTATGATTCTGGTTGGTTGTAGGCATTTCAATAATTAAAAACCAGTAATATGGGCATGCCCCACCCAGGCCTCACTCCGGCGATGTCCACTCTCTGGGGGTTATTCTGCCCTGTACATGCGCAAACAACAAACGCCAGCTCCCCCGTGCGAACGAATGCGGCCCATACCCAAATTCTTATCCCCCGTTGCCAGTGCAGTAGTACCCCTCTCCTGTCCTATTATTTCACAGATGGCCAGGTAGTGTGGACATTAATACTCAGAGTTTTGGACATTAATATGCAGAGAAACTTATTTTGTAAAAATATATACTGTATACCAGGTATGGCCAAACTCCAGCTGTTGTGAAACTACAAGTCCCATCATGCCTTGCCACAGTTTTGCTATTAGGGAATGCTAAAACTATGGCAAGGCATGCTGGGATGTGTAGTTTCACAACAGCTGGATGGACACAGTTTGGCCATGCCTGCTCTATAAAATACATCAATCCAATGATCTGCGCTAATTTAAAACGAGGTGCATACAGGTCTGAATTAATGCTAGACACAATTTTATCAAACAATTTCTAATATTAAAATGAATGAATAAATATATCACAATGCAATAAAAACAAAAATAAAAAAATAAACAAAAGTAAACGGTACTTGTGGAGTATCACGGCTCCCATCGCATGGCATCGTATGCCATATGTAGTGGCATACGATGGCATACGATGCGATACGATTTTTACCGATTTTTGCTCAAAAAACGTATGCGATCGCATCGGATGCCATACGATGGCATCCGATGCGATGCGATGGCACCCGATTTTGCACTGAAATGCATCAAAATGCATTGAAATGTGTATTAAAGTTGTGAAATGCCCCCAAATGTCATTTTTCATAGTGCACCACCCCCACTATCAACGTCAACCCGAAGCGTGGCGAGCGCAGCGAGCCCGCGAGGGGCGGCGGTACGCGTCCTACGACCTTTTCATACCCCCACTATCCACGTCGGTGTGGAGTTGAGAATAGAAAGTGTGGCGAGCCCGAAGCGTGGCGAGCGGACGCGGATACCTGAGAAGCCCGCGAGGGGACGCATATAGCTGTGAAGGTATCCGCGTCCCCTCGCGGCAGTTGGGAGACCCCCCAATGTAGTAGAATAGACGCTGTGCGCATGCGCACAGCGTCTATTCTCGTATGAAAATGAGGTCGCGGCTAATTAGCATAAGCCGCGCCCTCATTTGCATACGCCACGCCCCCTTTTCGGGCGCTCGCGCGGCTTCGCCGCGCGAGTGTCCCTATTTCTTAACATGAAAAGTTGGGAGGTATGCAATGCTCACAAGTATCAATATTGATGAATAACTTATGGCAGTGTTAACGCAGGGAGGCGGGAGGGCTATTCCGTGCAACGTTCACTGCCCTCCGTTCTGCTACCCGCTGATGGAAGGTAATAAAGGTGAGATGCCAGGAAAGAAGACTAACCCGAATCCGGCAGTTGTAGTCAGTCCGGTCTGCCGCGTCTCTCACACGCGGAAGCAGGTGGTCTCACGTATGACTACAGAGCCGCGTCTCTCACCCGCCGCTCTTCCATCAGTGGCACTTGGATGGCGCGTATCCGTACAGGTGTTACCAATGTAGACAGGGTGTGAGGCGCAACAGTGGTGGTATTTTTGCTGCAAAATCTCCTTATTTCCAGGGGTACCGGATCCACTAACGCGTTTCACTCTGGTATGAGCATTTTCAAAGAGTATCCATGTTGTAGGCATTCCGCCCTAATATACCCGGCACCTTATTGGAATTGGAATCCTATTGGGTCATGTTAATTCACACAGTTGTTTCAAATACCTAATCAATTTCATCTCTATACAGAGGTTTTTGGCTAGCATTATAACCACACAAACAGCATTTTACATATAGCATAATAATATAATGTGTGTTTAGATTACAAAACAGTATATTTTTATATTTATTTTTACAGTTATATTTTCCTTGTGATTTATCTGCCTGCTAGAAATCTCTCACTTTGCTGTAAGTATATTGCGCTAAGTCTCTCAGTCTGTAGTATTACCATAGTACAGCAACATTAACATCAGTTCAGTTTTCTTCTACCGTGTCCTATCAATTGTGACCGTCTGTGCTTGCTGCTCATTACAGGGCCATCTCTGCTTCCAATCGTTAATAACCATTTAACTAAATGACTATTAACAACCCTTAATGGATATCGCCATTTAGTCAATATCCCTCTTTATCTCTCTCTCTTGCGCCCTTCAGCGGTGTTTCGGAGTCCCAGCAAACCGCAGTGCTGAAATATAAAGATTGAAGGCTGAAGAAGTTATGAGATGTTTGTTGTGACAACGTATTAATCTCCCAGGATGCCAGAGACTCATCTCCTGAACATCATTTCATATGCGTAATATTTATTAATCATGTCATACCGAATATCCAGTACAGAGGGCAGAGAAATGCCAGCGCACTACGACACAGGCACAACATAAAATACAAACAAAGGCCGTGACAGGTAATATAGAAGCAGGAAACAAAATACTGGAGATTTACAACAGTTTTTAGGGGGAAGAGACTGGATGTATTGTATTTAGGTAGTCTGGGGGCCCACCATAGACAAATTAAGACTGTGTCCAGAATATATGCGTTTATGCAGATTTGTTTGATTTGCCACTTGCACCTTGATGGGTTTTTGGGAATATATTTTTTTTAACATACTTACCTGGTCCCCTGGTGGTGCTCCGATGGTCCTCCGGCATCCATGGTGTCCCCAGCATCCACGGTGCCCTTCAGGATCCTCTTCAGCGGCATCTCCGGTCCCAGGGGTGCATTGTGTGAGTTTGTTATGCACCCCTGGGACCGGAGATGCCGCTGAAGAGGATATTGAAGCCCGCCGTCGACGCCGGGGGACGTGGTCAGTATCAAAAAAGGGACAAAAAAAATTCTGAAAATATTTTGGAATATTCTGGAATATTTCGTTTTTGGATATTTGGATATAGGATACTCAACCTGTATTGTACAAAATATATTTGTGATGTGCATTTGCTGCAGTCCTGTCCTGGTATAACCAGGAGACTCCCGAACCCTAGGTGGCTTGATCAGGGGCACACAGTACAAGCACAGCATGAGATACATAGCAACATCGTCAGTCTTATTTTCACTTAATTTGCTCTTTTGTGAAAAGTGCTGAGGATCCAAAATGATTGAGTAAAATACCTTTAAGAACATGTGACAGCCAGAGCCCAGAGGGATCAATAGCCCTGATTCCCCTTCTCTTCATTTGCATTAAAGTCACCTTTCCATTGAGCTTGAACAATTTGGATGTCATCTAATGTGCATCTCAGGCAGACGATTATGGGGCAGCTGAAGAAGACGGAGCTTTGTCTCATTGTGACTAATGTGGCAGAGACAGAGGTTAAGTAATACGGCGAGGAACCGGGACTCCTGAATTCTGTTCTTCACTCTGTCCTTAAAAGGAAGTTACGGAAGAATATATTTAATTTCCAGCAATTGAGTTAATCATTCTACAAGCAACTGATTTCTCAATAGAGACCTGAACTAAGATACTCAGCTGCTTTGTAAAATGCTCCTGAAATATCAAGCACTGTACAGATAATACCTCAATGTTAATGTAAACTCCCCGGTGGGAGTAGAAAGCCTCCAATTACAGTACACCATAACTGTAACGTTTGTAGGTTTGGATACAGGACTGGAACTACTGTAGCCACACTGTACATGTGTAAGCCCCAGGAAAGAAGGGGTTAATGCGCTGCGTGAGGGACAGGAAGAGGCAGGCTGCTGAGGAGGAGGGGTTCCTGGAGAAGGACAGGAGGAAGAAGCAGGGTGAGCGGGGAGCAGCGCGTGGCACCGAGTGAAGCGGCAGCGGCAGCAGATGACCCCCGCCGACCTGTACAAGCGAGGGGAAGAGGGAGCGCGTCAGCTCACAGCCGCAGCAGCCGGAGAGACAGAGCGGAAGAGGGCAGTGACCCCCGCTGACCCCCCAGACACACGCCGGGACGCGGCGCGGAGAAGCGCATGACTCCCGCTGACCCCAGCCAACTGCGGGGAGAGAGAAACGGCGCACAGGAGCGCGTGACCCCCGCCGACCCCATTGACACGCTGGGCAGCAGAGAGGCCGCCTGGAGGGTTGTGGCCCCGACTACCGCAGGGTCCACCAGCCGTGTCACAGGATGAGTGACCCCTATTGAGCCGCCAACGAAGAGAGAGAGAGGGCCAGCTGCCCTGAATCAACTGAGCCAGCCGCAGACAGTGCCTGCCTAACCGTAAGTCTGCCCCTGGGGCAAGTCATACTGCCACCCCCATACATAGAGGAGAGGAACACATGCAGAGAGACCTGTCCCCCTGCAGTACTAACTATGGCACCTGTTAGGCTTTGCAGCCATTCCACCTCACTTGCCAGCGAGCTGTAGTGCAGCTCCACGAGCCTAGCCTGCACACTATTGTAGGAGAGAGACATTGCGAGAGCACCACTACCCACATGTCCCCCTCGCCGGTAAGGAAACTAGTAACTATAAGGGCCTATAGGCCTCCTTACCACCCCTGAGACTGACCTAATCCCTCCGGATCCAAGCAGGTGTTTGGTCACGCCCCCAGACCAGCGACCCCCCCTGCAGATAAGATCACCACCTGGGCCCCATCGAAATCCCAGTGCATGGGTCAGGTTATTAGGACCTGCATCCGGGACTTTAGTTAGGGTAATGGTTACCGGTAACCCTAGGTTATATGCATGCAAAGAATCTATAGTAAATAGAGGTCAGAAGCACTGATTGGTTATAGGAGTAATGAGTAATGCTTAGTATTATGGTAAAGCATTTCCTTGTTTGCACTGTTAGTATGATGGTAAAACATTTCCTTTTTCTTGGATGTTTACTGCACTGTAAAACATGTCCGTTTACTTGATTGATATTGCACTTTGTTCACTTCTTGTGATAATATTGTTAAGTTGTTAACTAAAAGAGGTTGACGTCCAGAGTGACTGTTTGAAAATAAAAGGTCAACCTAACCCAGTGGTCGAGTGTTCTGTGTCCATTCCTGTAGCAAGAGAAGACTCCAGACTGAGATCCGTGAGTTTGGGGAGGCACGGCCCCCACCGCATCTATAAGGTAACTCCTACCCCTTTGGGGTGTTTACAATTCTGTGGCGTCACGAACAGGATCTAGTCGACGCGGAGTATAATCTAATCACAGGATGGACGCACCACAGGCCGGGGGTGGGCAACCGCCCGGTGTGCCCCCCAACGGCGACCAACAGGCTGCCCCGCCATTGGCAGTGCCTGCCCCAGCAGTAGCTCCTCACGCCCCCATCACGCTACCCTATTACTTTGGGGCTCCATGGATGCTGACCTACAGTGGGGATCCCAACAAAGGCGCCACGTTCACGGCATTCAGGAATCAGATGAAGTCCATGGGTCAGCTCTATACCCCAAGTGAAGAGCAGAGAGTGCAGATATTAGTTGGCCAACTCACGGGCTCCGCCCTTAGCGAGGTCGAATCGTGGGAGGACGACCAAAAGAAGAACGCCGACCAGATCTTGACTCGGCTAGCCACGATCTTCGAGACCGCCACCCTCCCGGAGTTGAAGATGCAACTCTACGGTCGGAAACAGCGACCAGGCGAAACCCTCCGGGACTTCGCCATAGGTCTACAAAAGACCCTGAGGCTCATCCAAGCGGCCGACAAGGACGAGGTGCGTAACAGTGATGAGGCGCTCACACTCCAATTCGTGGAAGGGGTGTCGAACTCCAACATTAAGACCCAACTGCGACTCCTAAGGATGCAGATGTCGGGGAAGTCCTTTGCTGATTTTAAGAACGCCGCCATCTTGACCGTCGGGAACCACGTGGACCCCGAGGTGGAATACCCGGAGATGGTGGGGGCCCGAGGAGCCGTAGCCTCGAGTTCGGAACAAGTCGGCCGACTGAAGGGCCCAGCCAGCCGGGGTGGCCAACCACCAGCGGATGATTCAGAGCAGGCCCTCCAACGTCAGGTAGAAGACCTGGCCCTCGGGATGGCAGCTATGCAGCGGGACATACGCCAGCTGGTGCAACAGACCATGTCGGACCACGAGGAAGCCAGATGGAGGGCGGAAAGGCAGCCGTCAAACCGGAGGCAATGGGACCCGCCTCGGGAATATGGGAGGCGAGCCTCGGACCAATTTGACCATCAAGGTCGACCCATCTGCCGCCACTGTCAGGAGGCCGGGCACGTTGAGAGAAGCTGCTCCTCGCCCGACCATTTAAACTCCTATGCCCCGAGGGAGAGGGTCGAACCTCGGGGGGAACACCGGGAGTAGACCCAGACCCGGAGGAATGGTGGGCCCAATATGTAGGACAATGTCCGAGGATCCCAGTGGTAATCAACGGAATAGAGGCAGCGGCCACGATCGACACCGGGTCACAGGTCTCCATGATCCAGTTGTCCACTCTCCAAAAGTATTGGGGAAAAGAAGTCCCGCTTAGACAGCCCCCCACGCAAGTGACGGTGGTCGCTGCCAATGGCCGTGAGGTCATCTGCAACGGGTACTGGGAAGCCGATTTGCAAATTGGACGGACACGTTTGCCCAGGCAGGGGTATTTAGTAATCACCTGCGGGGAAGGAAGAGTCGCCCCCATCATCCTGGGCATGAACATCTTAAAGGATTGCCCTGAGGAGCTGATTGCAGCGTTAAAGCAAGAACCAGTCAACCAAGACCAGGTTGGAGAGATCACCCAACAGCATATCGTCTGTGTCCAAGGAAGCCAAGTGGGCGAGAGAGTGCTGGCCCCGCGTACCCAAGGGACGGTCAAGTGGTTTAACGTCCGAAGGGGGTATGGCTTCATCAACCGGAACGACACGAGGGATGACATTTTCGTCCACCGGACAGCCCTTAGGAGGAGCCACTCGCGGAGATCTTCGTACAGTCTCAGAGAAGGCGAGACGGTGGAGTTCGACATGGTAGAGGAGGAAAAGGGTGCCAAGGCGGTGAACGTGACTGGTCCAGGTGGGGTGCCAGAGAGAAGAAACCGGCCGGGCCCCGACAGGCGTCCTTTCCGCAGGCGTGCCCATTGGTGCCAAAGTGGACAGATGGAGGCACCGATTTCCCTTAGCCCAGTCTCACGGCATCTACCCTCAAGAGTGAACCTTGCCCCCGCCAATAGAGGAGAGAAGCCGGTCGCAGAAGAGGAGTGGAATCACCCCACCCCTATCGTTGACGGTCATCCCTGGCGTAGATTTCACCATAGATGGGAGGCAGAGCCCTACATGGTCACCAAGAGCCCGACGGCAGCAATCGAAGCCCACCAAAGCGGAGAACTGGAAGGGACTCGATTGCACTGGGTACATCGCAACCAGCCTAAGTCATACTCTCGACAGACGGAGGCCCCTACCGTCGCCCCCGGGGAGCATGCCCAGAGGCCCGCAGGAACTGCTGTTGAACGAAGGGTGGAGCATACCGTCCATCCCGGCTACACTGACCGCAGAACCTGTAGAAGACTACCCGGCGCCAGAAGAAGAAGCGCCAGCATTACCGGCGAGGCGGTCCTCCCGAAGTACTAAGGGTACAAAAGTGCCTGTCATTATTGTATATAAATGTGTAATACTGTTGTTTATGATGCCGCTCTTAATTTATAGTTGTGGTGATGTTATACCCTTGTGTGAGAAAGAGACTTTACTTATTCGAGACTTGAATGGTTCTGATTGGTCCCTTCGGTAACGTGGTGTGAGGACACGACCACGAAAAAGTACGGGCGGATGTAAGCCCCAGGAAAGAAGGGGTTAATGCGCTGCGTGAGGGACAGGAAGAGGCAGGCTGCTGAGGAGGAGGGGTTCCTGGAGAAGGACAGGAGGAAGAAGCAGGGTGAGCGGGGAGCAGCGCGTGGCACCGAGTGAAGCGGCAGCGGCAGCAGATGACCCCCGCCGACCTGTACAAGCGAGGGGAAGAGGGAGCGCGTCAGCTCACAGCCGCAGCAGCCGGAGAGACAGAGCGGAAGAGGGCAGTGACCCCCGCTGACCCCCCAGACACACGCCGGGACGCGGCGCGGAGAAGCGCATGACTCCCGCTGACCCCAGCCAACTGCGGGGAGAGAGAAACGGCGCACAGGAGCGCGTGACCCCCGCCGACCCCATTGACACGCTGGGCAGCAGAGAGGCCGCCTGGAGGGTTGTGGCCCCGACTACCGCAGGGTCCACCAGCCGTGTCACAGGATGAGTGACCCCTATTGAGCCGCCAACGAAGAGAGAGAGAGGGCCAGCTGCCCTGAATCAACTGAGCCAGCCGCAGACAGTGCCTGCCTAACCGTAAGTCTGCCCCTGGGGCAAGTCATACTGCCACCCCCATACATAGAGGAGAGGAACACATGCAGAGAGACCTGTCCCCCTGCAGTACTAACTATGGCACCTGTTAGGCTTTGCAGCCATTCCACCTCACTTGCCAGCGAGCTGTAGTGCAGCTCCACGAGCCTAGCCTGCACACTATTGTAGGAGAGAGACATTGCGAGAGCACCACTACCCACATGTCCCCCTCGCCGGTAAGGAAACTAGTAACTATAAGGGCCTATAGGCCTCCTTACCACCCCTGAGACTGACCTAATCCCTCCGGATCCAAGCGGGTGTTTGGTCACGCCCCCAGACCAGCGACCCCCCCTGCAGATAAGATCACCACCTGGGCCCCATCGAAATCCCAGTGCATGGGTCAGGTTATTAGGACCTGCATCCGGGACTTTAGTTAGGGTAATGGTTACCGGTAACCCTAGGTTATATGCATGCAAAGAATCTATAGTAAATAGAGGTCAGAAGCACTGATTGGTTATAGGAGTAATGAGTAATGCTTAGTATTATGGTAAAGCATTTCCTTGTTTGCACTGTTAGTATGATGGTAAAACATTTCCTTTTTCTTGGATGTTTACTGCACTGTAAAACATGTCCGTTTACTTGATTGATATTGCACTTTGTTCACTTCTTGTGATAATATTGTTAAGTTGTTAACTAAAAGAGGTTGACGTCCAGAGTGACTGTTTGAAAATAAAAGGTCAACCTAACCCAGTGGTCGAGTGTTCTGTGTCCATTCCTGTAGCAAGAGAAGACTCCAGACTGAGATCCGTGAGTTTGGGGAGGCACGGCCCCCACCGCATCTATAAGGTAACTCCTACCCCTTTGGGGTGTTTACACATGCTTCCTTATCACTGGTGATACTGGCCTATTATCCTGGTAACACAGGTGCATGTCACAACTAATTGAGCATATAGTAATCCCCCAGGATCAGATTGAATTATTACTGGTCTTTTATTATTATTATTATTTTTATTTTTTTTGTCTACTAGGAGTCTATTTACTAAGCCTGGGAGTAGGGAGGCCATCGACCATCGATGATTCATGACCATAGTAGAATAGTTTTGCCATTGTTGGGGGAGAACCAGATGGTTTCCTCCATCGATGGCACAGCTTAACCGAACAGTTTTGTTTTTTCCTCAAAAAACTGTGACACTGAGCATAGCTCCTCCCCCAATCCTTTCAAGCCACGCCCACAGTTTGTGATTAGCCCACAGGCCAATCAGTCAAAGAATAAAATGACCATCGATGACCATTCATTGCATAGTATGCAACCATTGATGGCAATGGCAATGAAGACCATCCCTACCTCGAAGGGAGGTAAAGAACCAGCCAATCAGCTCCTTGTGTTTGAAAAATTTACAGTTAGGAGCTGGTTGGCTGGGGAATGTGAAGCATTCAACACACATCACTACTCAACATTTCCGTAAGATGTATTAAAATTAGAGAGGGGCCAAGTCTTAAGGGGTGTCCACATGGTGCGATTGCCTTGCTATTCGATCGTTGCTGTGTGGCCGCATATCGGGATTGGATGCGGCTAAAAACCGTTCGATGTCTATTCGATTTTGACTATTTAGTCAAAATCAAATTGAAAGCTAGTCAGAATCGCACCATGGACCTTATTCTGGTTGACACGCAAAGTTTAGCATAAACATCTATTCTCCAACCATCGAATGATTTTGCAAGGGCTCGCAGATCTAAGACACCTCTGACATTGGCTGATGTCAGCTGACCGCCTCCATGTCATTGCTGAGATGTAAAAGTAACGCAAGATAAAATGCCAATCAATGTTTTTAAAAAATCACTAAGTAGGGTATGGTTCAGTTTGCAGACATCCCCGAATCACCTGTAGCTGCGTACGTTTGGCTTCGGTGCACACCAGGGTAACACAAAATATTCTGCAAATGGACTTGGATTAGCTCTACATCATTCCCTAAGATGTTCCTCAGAGGCTTCATCCCACTACGCTGCTTTGTACAAATGTTACAAGGCAAGATAAGTTTTAAAACAATAAAATGTAAAAAAAAAACTGGCTCCACGACAGACACCAGAGACCACGTAAAATAAATGAAGAAAGAGCTGTTTGCAGTTGACTATTTTACAGGACTTTGGAGGAAACCCAAGGTCCATGGGGAAATGGTTAAAAGCAATCTACAAATGAGCAAATGTATTAATTAGCGACTCATATTTTTTTTTTTCAGTCTTGCATAAATACATATTTTTCATTGTTAGCGAACCAGCCTCGGAGTTATAAAAATATTAATTACTTGTGTTTTCATCTCAGATGCAAAATGATCATCAGACATAAATCTTAGATTTATTCAGGAAAAAAAACTAATTAAATAGACATAAAATCTGTTCTTATTAGTAATTTAAAGTTTTTAGTGCATAAATACGCCAGCTGCTGCGCGGTGCGGTTATCTGATGCTTACTAAAGGATTTCAAATTCAAACAAATGAATGTATATTACTGTATGTATTAAGCAAATAGTGTTGGGAAAAAAATTATTCAATTTTTAGATAAAACTTTGGGTTAGTTACATTAATACGAAAATGTTTCTGATGACGCAAACAGCGCAGTCAGAGCTGAAGTGTTTACTGCCTTTAATCAGGTTTATTGTATTGCTTTGTACATGGAGGGGTCATTCTGATCTGAGCGGTCCAAGGCGCGAAGGTGGGCAGGGGGCATTTGCATGGGGACGTCCATGGGGACGTTGCATGGGGACGTCCATGCGGTAGCCATGGCTACCTGGGGCAGGCCCCGTTCTTGGACCCGGACGCTGCAAGTATAGGTCAGTCAAGACTGACTTACATTTGCGAACAGTGTAAAAATCCTTTTCGGCGACCATTGATTGATTTCGCCACCGTACACTCCCTTGTGAATGAACGATTATGCAAAAGATCCATTTGCAATGCGCTGGGAATGAATGCACAGCAGCGGGGGGCCGGTCATTCACTTGCTGGGGGGGGTGGTGGCATTAGTTGGCTATGTTACGCTGCTTAGCGATTCTAACGTCAGTGGAGGGGGGTCCTGAGCCGGCACTCAGAGATGAGAGCATCTCCCAACACTGGCTATTTCATTGCATCGAACTTGGTTAACCATTTACACTGCACCGCGAGCCGGGTTAAATTTGTGTTCAACCCTTCTCACTTCCTGGGTTAAAATGCTGGGTTGCTCGACCCAGGTCATTTCTACTGGGAGAGTTTACACCAGCTGCAATCCCGGGGTTTTGTATTGGCTTTGGATATGATTCAACCAGAGAAGCTCATATCTGGGTTACAATTATATGTACACTCGAACTCCAGAGCCATCCCAAACATCACTGAGCCTGCTGCCTGCTCACTGCAACTAATGGCGGCTGGGGCAGCGGGAGAGCTCTTGCATACGATTGCCGGAGCGGAGGGGCAAGGGGGAGCTACAGGAGGGGAGAAAACCACTGGGGGGTGCCCAGGGGCATCACAAACTCAGTGCGGGGGCCTGAAATATGGCCACCCAACAACTGGCTACTCTTAATGTGCAAGTGCCCCATTGCCCCCCCCCCCCCCCCCCCGCCGGCCTTGTAACAGCGGTTGCACACGGTGGACCATTGTCGGGATGTTGCATCAGCATTTTGTGGGCTTTGTCCATGGTGGCTGCGTGACGTTACCCACAGCTGCTGCAACCTAAAACATGTCTAGCCTGCGTCTGGCTGCAATCAGACCCTAAAACCCATAAAACAAATATTCTAACAACTCTATAAATACAGATTCAATTTGCTGAAGAAAAGAGGCTGAATTGCAGATGAAAAGGCAAAAAGGAATTTGCAGACACAGTTTTTTTTTCTTCCTAGGTATGAGTTATAATCTTATCATAATCCGAGACAGAAATTCTAGTCATTAAGGATCATTTCTGCCTACACGAATGTGCGTCTCTTGTTTTATAACCTTTTCTCGGTTTTTCAAACTTCACTTTGATTTGGTTCCAGTTTTTCACCTTTTCCCCACACATTATGAAAGCAATAAATAAGAACTGATAAAATTGCCAGCCAATCAGAAAAATGGAGCGCAGAAATGTCAAAGTACTACATCAAGCCGGTACCATTTAAGGTGTAGCCGTATATTTGCGTGACTTATGTTGTTGAGGCCGTACAAATTATGCTTAATCAGGTGGAAAAAAAAATGGATACTAACCTTTGCTTTGTCATTACAAAAATACCAAGTGTGGGCGCTCTGAGGTGAAAACAGAGATAGCTGCAGATGTAAATACAAGCAAGTCCTGGAAATGGATTTGATAGAAATTCTTTCTCTGTAAAATATCTGGTAGGTGATTTTTTTTATGGGGTGTAATGCAAATAAAATACAAATTGTAGAAGGGGACAGTGGAATACAGAACAACAATATAAGGCTATTTGGCTAAAGAGGTAGTGGATATCAGCAAGTTGTACCTGGCAGGAAGAGGTTTATTGGAGATAAAGGGTTGGGCATTTAACCTATGGTGGAATTTGTTCTAATACATTTTTTAGCCTCAGAACCGGTGTAATGCTAATTAGAACCCCTTGGCAAAACTTCAACCTGCTGCCCGACCCCCCAATGCCACATTGCTGCGCTCTACCCCCAATGCCGCACAGCCACCAATACCCACTTTCTATGCTCTCAAGTAAGAAGTGTGTAGGTGGTGTCTTAGAAGTTCTTAAGCCACCAGTTGCATTAAGTACAAGAATGTCTTTCTGTGTGATAAGAAGACTTAGTGGTGGCGCCTCCCCCCAAACTCCAGAGCCCTAGACAGCTGCCTAATTGTAGAGCCGGCCCTGTCTAGCTCCACCCTTTTCTTTGAGCCGGTGATTTAGCATTGGCAGTTGTGAATGTGGGGGAGGCGGAGCAATATTTCTGTGCCTTGGGCGGGCCTGACAACTAAATTTGCCTCTGGGTTTTGTCTGTCTGTTGTTACCTAGTTTTGTTTTCCTACTGTTTTGCTCCTAACTTTAGGTACAATGGACACTAAACAAGAAAATGTTGATAAATAAATAAAATCTTATTTTACTCCAGTAAATACATACTGTAAGCCAACACTTATTTTATATTTTTCATTCTCCGTTTGAGTGGTATTGCTATTTGCCATGAGTACGGCGTATAGTGATACCGTTAATAATTTAGTATTTCGGTCACGGAACCATTGACTTCGTGTGATTGAAAAGCAATCATGAAATCCATTCTCCGGTAGAAGTAAAGCAATCTTGCCAACAGGTATATTGTTAAAAGAATGTAGCAAATAATTCTACATTTTACCGGTTTGGCTTAATTACAGCAATAGGAAGCGCTTGTAGATGCACAGATTTCCGATGTGAAGGGGTTTCTGTAAAGGCAATTACAGAACGATAAGACTGGCACACTGGCATCGCCAGTGATTAATAATGGAAGGTTTTTACTGTGCTGGAGAAAAAAAACCTGTTTAGTCAGGGGACATAAAATGTTTTACTTGGTTTGAGCAGTTCAGGTGCCTGCATTCTACTGCAGCTACAAAAACAAAAGGAATGTAGACATTGTACACTTTGTAAAAGACAAATATGTCCTAGAATCCTCTATAGTGCGGACTATTCTGGTGGTAAGCACAAAAAAAGAGACTATTTTGTTTCCTGGAGAACGCTTGGAGGGAGATGCAAAGGGTATAAAGGGCCTGATTCAGACCCGCTCGCTAAGCAGCATTCTTTCACTGCCTAGCAAGCAGATAAAAGGTACGCGACTGAACACCCAACCCCCTTTGCCGACCAAATGTGCGCACCGGCATGCAAATGGATGTATATGCTGACTTGTCCATTCTCATGTGGGCGTATGGGCAAAAAATAATTTGATGGTCGTCAACCGTTGAACGATTTTACTGGTTTGCAAATAAAAGTCAATGTAGACTGACTTTCATTTGCCTCGGGTATGTCCGGAATCGGGCAGGCGGCTGACGTCACATGATCTGCCTGTGTTTGCATGAGGA